>NW_018020662.1:574085-668680 GCF_002006095.1 Pseudomyrmex gracilis
AAAAAAAAAAAAAAAAAAAAAAGAAACGCGAGAGCCGAGACGAGAGAGAAAAACTGGGAATATATATGAAATCAAAATGGTAGCGCGGCGCGAAAAATGTGATTTGGAGAAATATAGGAGAAAAAATTTGGTGACACACACATAACATACATCAACTGCGCCGAATGCAATTATAATCTTTTCACGGCTCGTTGAAAATTATTTTTATTCCCAGTCGTCATTAGAGATCTTCGTGTTATATAGATTATGAGCTTAAGCTAAATACCAAGTGAAAGAACGGCAAAATTTCAACTTTGTTATTAAACGTTGTTATTAAACAAGACGAATGTGTATGTGTGTTGTGATAAATATAAGATCAAACAAACAGACTGAATTACCACGTAAACGATTTCTGATATTAAATGTTTCTGTCGGTAAATAAAATATCCATTACATTTTCAATTAGACGGCGTTTGTGTTTGTGCCCTACATATATTAATTAATTAAATGTAAATAAAAAATGTAGGGTAAAAAGAAATATCAAAGTATCATATATACCGTTTGCGCTGCACACGTTACTTCCTTCGCGCGCGATGTTATTTGTTCGCCGAATCGCGTACTAAAATAATGTTACGCGAATGGAAATATGATTCGTGCACAGACAGGCGGAAAAGCAGCACGTGAAAGTACAAACCTTTCGTATAAAACAAACATTGATTCTCACTTGCAAATATTTGACGATAGGTGCGGCACCACCCAAACTCTCACGTTAATTCTGAAAGGATGAGGCCGCCCCGTTTCGTACGAACACGTAAATGACGCGCAAAACATTATGGCGCATCTCCCGCGTTTTAATTAAACGTCACATCGGATATATAATGCGTTGATTGTATACTTATATTTATATCCCAATTATAATTTCGCGCAAAATGCATAAACGGATTGTCATTGGTTCATTTTGCATCAACAACGGAATTATCGGATCGTCTATAAATCTTGCGAACATATTCGAATTCAACATCCGATATCTGGTACGTGTGCGGTACAGCAGCGACGCACACGGGACATTTAATTTAACATGTGCATTGAATCTGCGTCTAGACGAAGAGAAATGTGACCACAATACTCTCCTTCTTCATTCGATCTATCACGTGATGCGATAAAAAGAAACGACATCTCTGCAACACCTCTTCTATTGAATATTGCAGATACCGCATTACTCCGGAGCGTTATAGCGAACAGCTGAATGCCGAAGTAAACGACGACTTCGACACGTCGTCGTCCGCTTTCCGTCCACTCTCCACCGAAGCAACGGACCTTCGCATGGGCGTAGCGAGCTTCTGCAAAGCGTTCCCGTGGCACTTTGTCGTCGACCGTCAGCTGGAACTTGTGCAGCTTGGTGTTGGCTTTATGAGAATTTTCGGCCATCACCTCAACCGACTCGGTCGAGAGATATCGACGTATTTCGTCTTTACGCGACCCCACGGCGTAACTCTGACCTTTCACGAGATTCTGAAGCGCGCGAACACGCCGTTCATCTTGACCCTTCAGCGACCGCACGGCATCGATAAATATCCCGCGGAGGTATGTTCATAATATGATTTACTTAAACGCAGGGAGTGGATCAACTTACTTGGGAAACCCGAGTGTATCTATTTCGATCTCTCTCTCTCTCTCTCTCTCTCTCTCTTTCCTCCTTCGCTTTTGCTCTTTCATCGTAAACGCAAACATGTAAATGAAAGCAAACTAAGCGAGGAGATTATTTGAGTTGACAACAACTCGCTACACAAAATTATCGACATATTCGCTCGAACAAGTTGAAGTAAACACGGCGAGGTAAAATCGATAATAAAAAGCTTCGATATTTTTACAGGGTCTAGAAATGAAAGGCCAGATGGTACACTGTCCGGAGTCCGACTCAATTTTATTCGTCAGCTCGCCGTTCTTGAACGGCTTAGAGGGTTTAACAGGCCGAGGACTTTTCATTTCTGATATTCCACTTCACGATGCCACGAGAGATGTTATACTCGTCGGCGAGCAAGCCCGGGCACAGGTGACTAAATTTTATAAGCCGGTTTACTCGGCTGTGAATAAGCCGGCGCCACTCGTAATGCTCATCGTAAAAACTCGAAACGTTTTTATGGCATTTTTGTATCATTAACGGTTTGAAATGCGTTTATTTCGTCACGAAAGAGTAATTACACAGTACTTCATTTATTTATAACGTATACTTAAATATGACATAGGTCGACATTTCGGTTATTATATCTGTACGAAAGTACAATGGTGAGTAATCTCCTTTCAGGATGGCTTAAGAAGACGTATGGACAAGTTGAAGAGCTCCATAGAGGAGGCCAACTTGGCGGTCGATGCGGAAAGAGAAAAGAATGTTAGCCTTCTACATCTTATATTTCCACCGGATATTGCGAAGCGACTGTGGCTGGGTAAATTACAACTATCTATATCCAATCATAGAAGATATAGTAATATTCTTGCGAGTTTCTTTTTCGAAGTTTCTCTTTCTCTGCACTCTTGAGACATATGGGACAATCACAAGAAAGCAGAAAAAAAAATTAATGAAAAGAATATAGATAATAAAAAAATTAGTTGCAAAAGAAATATTTAATTGCTGCTAGATTAAAATAGAGTCAGTGCATTTTATATAATTATTAATAAATTTTTTATATAATTATAAATAAATGAATTTATATAATTATTAATAATTATTTTATATAATTATCAATAAATGAATTATAAATGAAGTATATTAAATACATATACAGTCAAACCTCGATAACTCGAACTTCTATAAGACGGAAATTTTTTTATTCCCTTCTGCTCCCGCGGAAAGGAAAACAAACTTCGATAAATCGAAACCTCTACAACTCGAAGATTTTAGCTCTTCCCTTGAGATTCGAGTTATCAAGGTTCGATTGTATTTTAAACTAAGAATATTAATATCATATAGTTAAATATTTCAATTATCTAGGAGAAACAATCGAGGCAAAGACGTATCCGGACGTTACGATGCTGTTTAGCGACATAGTCGGCTTCACATCTATTTGCGCTACGGCAACACCGATGATGGTCATTAATATGCTTCAAAATCTCTACGAACAATTTGATCTTTATTGCGGACAGCTGGATGTGTACAAGGTGCGTTAATTTGTGTAAAGAGGTACATCGGTAAATATAACTTTATATCACTCTTTGCAAAGTCACACATAGATAAATATCTAATGTAATTACTTGTGCTGATTGTCACAACACTTAAAAATCAGATAAAGCAACAATTAAAGTCAATTACGATTTGAAGTCGGTAACTGATAATAATCGAAGATAAATTTTTCATGAAAAATATTTTTCTACATGAAGTGGAACAATATGATTTCTTACTTATCGCTCAATCATACGCGTGATGTCACTCTTACCAATTACGAATTATTAAGCAACGTTTTATCAAACCGATCGGTATCTCGCAATTATCGTGTCTGGTGGATAATATCTGAAATTTATCTCGTTCAGTAACGAGAATGCACAACGTCGCCATCTGTGAAACAGTTAACGAACTCGTACCCACACGATAAAACTTACTCACACGGAACACCTCTACACAAACCTCCATTAGATGTTCATTAGACGTCGCATGAAGTTACGAACGTCCATTAGACGTCTAATGAACATTACGTCTGCGTGGATACGCGCGGTTAAATTCGCGTATCTCTTATATGTCGCGAGTTCTCTCGCGTTTTCCGAACAACATTATAAATAATATAATATATGCCAATATATAGAACAAAATGGAATGTTGGTTTTTTAAACGTCGGTTTAATTTATCGAAGAAATTCTAATAATGCGATACGCAACAATAACAACAGTTATTATATACGAACGTGAATGGAAGTTCCATCGATTTTATTTTATTCTTGTAACAGGTAGAAACAATCGGCGATGCATATTGCGTTGCATGCGGCCTTCATCGAAATACCAATACACACGCGCAGCAAATTGCATGGATGGGCCTAAAGATGATACAAACGTGCTCTCATCACTTGACTCACGAAGGCAAGCCAATAAAGGTATTACATGCTGATTACAGATAAGATCGTCGCTATAATGCGACGTTGATGCAATTTTCCTTTCCTTCGCACCGCGTTGATGCTGATAATACAACGCGGTGCGGTTTAAAGCCCGTTGCACAATAGGAAGGAATAGCGATAGAAATAACGTCAGTTTTAAAAAGTTTATATTTATAAATAACGGTAGGAACATCGGAATCTCGAACATACAAAAATACACGTGTATCAATGCAGATCAGAAAACGGAGGATGAGCAATAAAATTTCCGACGAGTTGGAATTCTGTGTCTATTGCTTTATCGCTATCACTCATTTCCTCGCATTGTGCAAGGAGCTTAAATATTATATTTATACTTTCTTATATTTGTAATTCCGTACAATTTGTGGCAAATTATATAACGTCAGTTTTAATTTGAGTGGAGGAACAGATTTGATTTTATATAAATTACATTTTTATACTCGGAGATTTTTCACTATTTTCTTCTGAACATGTTTATTAATTGTATAGATTAACTTTTTTTATTTTTTCACAAGACGTTATTACTCGTGTTTGTTTTTTATTTGAGAACAACGATCGGTACACAGCAGCGGTTCTCTCTCTCCTCTCTCTTCTCGACTTATCACTACTTCTCTCAAAGTTTTTCAATTGAGAGAAAGCCGCTTCTGAATATAACATATCCACTCGAGCAAAAACACCCTGTTTATTATTCCCATCTAGAATGCTATTAAAACTTTTCTCGTTTAAAATATTTCTTAACTGCGATAACAAGCGGTTGCGGTGAAAATTCGATGAAATGCGAGACCCGACATCGACATCCACAACGATTTACGTGATCTTTCGTATTCCCATTAATGAAATTTCCTCGAGCGTAATATTGTTTTTCTTATACAACTTTTTCTATATTTATAATATGTAATATACAAGAACTTTTTAATTTTTATTCACTTACACGATTGGTGTGAGTTTGGTTTATTTTACTGTTCGTCAGATGCGCATCGGAATTCATACCGGGATGGTGTTGGCGGGCGTTGTGGGCAAGAAGATGCCGAGATATTGTCTCTTTGGACACAACGTAACGTTGGCAAACAAATTTGAATCCACGAGCGAGCCGCTTCGTGTCAACGTCAGTCCGACTACGTACCTGTACGTGATGATGTTTGGTTCGAAACACCGTCTTTTGTGTACTGTGCACGTGCGTTGACAATAACCGGCACAAATGTTTTCACAGGTACTTAGTACAAAACTCGGGATTCATATTGGAACCGCGGACCAAGGATAATTTACCGAAAGAAATCTCAGCCAATATAACAGGCACGTGTTATTTTTTGAACGGCTATCAGCACAGTGACGTAAGCGAGAGCGAACCTCTCGACATCCACATTCGAGCTGCAATGAAGACGCTTGGCATCAATAGCAACATGTAGATACATACCTTCCAATTTGGGAGAACGCGCACGGACGAGGCCGATCAGATGTGTGTTACTTCAACATTATTAACGTCGATACTAGCGACGACACACCCGACATTACCAAACCGATCGATGTATATGGTGTGCTCTCAAGCTGGCACTAAAAGGTACATTAAAAGCATGGCGCTAATTGTGCGAACACGTTACAAGAAACACCTGTGCGAATACACTATTTATACGCAGAGTCATAGAGAGAGATTGTAATCATTATATACCTATTAAATATAAGAGAAGCAGAAGTAAAAACTGTACTATAACCATCAAGAGCGTACGTATATTTGTTATTTATTAAAAAAAAAAAACCCTGTCCGGATAAGTCCAACTTTCAAATATTAAACCCACACATTTTCTCCCACGATCTAACTCCCAATGCAAATTCTGTAATTTTCTTATTTATACTTTCGTAATTTTCTTATTTTTACTCCGATTATTCAAATATTTAACTGCAGATATTCATTTCAAGATATATTTTATACGATACTTGTATTTCATTTACGCAAGTTCGATCACGTAAATAAAATAACACGCCGGTTTTATTATTGAAACTTGAGCTATATTCGCTCTTAAAATAAAAACAATAATTTATATTCTGGTTTTTATCTCACAATCAGTTTACTTCGTCTGTCGCTTTTTTTTACAATGAATACTCGTTTTTCAATAAAAATGGAATAGAAGTGAGACTTTACACACAGCTGAGAGATTATATTTCACACAAAAACGGTCCGCTTTCTGATATCTGAGATAAGATTAGATGAGTTACAGAAAACTTGACTTATTTCATTTTTCAGAGACGTATAGATAAAATTTATACCGTCAGTATCGAGCGCGTTCTTTTGATAAGAATTAATATATAAAACAGCTGTTTGTATTTCGATTTTATAACCATTGTTAGTCTGTATTTTCAAACTGTAATAAAGATTAAGAGCGCCTCCGTCGTCTAAATGACAAAAAAGTAAAATATAAAATTAAGAACGAAAGAATGTACAAAATGAAGAAAGAAAAAGAAAAACGAAATAAATCGTACATCGTTATGTCACTAAATTACCAAACTATATATTTATATAATGAACATAAAAAATAAGACAAAAGTAAAGACAAAAATAGTTTTATAAGTATTTTCTCTCAAACAGATCTGCTTTTATATTCTCATATTCTAAAATAAGAACCAATTTCGTTATAAATTAAAACAAAACGACATAAATACAAAATATATATTTTTATCTTTCATTATTCACAGAGAGAGTATATTGAGTATATATATTATATAATATATACTAAACACAGATATATTTAACAAAATAAAAAATTACAATTAAGATAATTAATATGATTCTTTACACGACTTAGTTTTTATTTTCTTAATTAATTTAATTTAATTTAATTATCTAATTCTCTTAGTTCTTCAGACTCTTGTTCCAAACATTACCGGTCTCACTTGTCTATAGATATCAAACAATGAAATACGATCAATTTGAACACAAAAGAAGACCCGGAACGTCTCCCTCTATAAAAAAAAACAATGAATCAATCAACAACATTGCTGGCGGCTTTTTGAGTTCTATTTTTTACCACTTAGGCGATGAAAGCGCTGTTAATCTGCGTTACACGGCAAAGCATTGTGAGAATAATAATACAAATGGGGATACCTATTAGCCCGTAGTCTAAAGAATTATGTGTGTATAAGGGAGCAATTACATTTATATAAGACACGATATACAATCACAGAATATTTTAACTTTTATTCAGGAACTTCAGTTTCTGATTGAGTGGCAAGTGTTATTAAGTATAAAATAAAAAAAAAGTTTTGCTAAAAATATAAAAAAAAAAAAAGACAAAAAGAAACAAGGAGTATAGAAAAGTGGAAGAAGAAAAGGCAAAAAGAGCGTTTATTCCATATCTATTGTTCTTTTTTGCGAACTTGTTAGCGCAGAATATAAATAGGCAGATTAAGGAAATATTAAATTGTTACGCGTATGGCAATTAAACGAGTAACAGCGGATAAAACAGGCGCGTGTAACTGATGGAGAGCGCGACTAGTGGCGGAAAGAAGAAACTTGAGAAAAACAGCGTATTATTTGAAAGAAGTGTGTAGGAGTCAGAAAAAGAAGAGAAAAAAGATAGAGAAAAGCACAAGAGAGGGGTAGTGCGGCAGACATACTTGCTTGAAAGAGAGGAAATAGAAAGAGATCGTATTAAAAAAAAAAAAAAGAGACGGAGAAGAGGTTACCTACAAAGATAGATGCTGCGAAAAAATTCTGAAAGAAATAGAAACGGAGACAGAGATTGAAGGTGTTAGGTAAGAGGTTGGTGAGAAAGAGAGAGATAAGGGATGAAATTAGTTATAGTGTAGCGCGGAGAAAAAGAGGATGTTACTACTATTACCACCTCTATACTATTTCAACTTTTGCGAAAGCGTTTTCTCCCGGGGAAACTTTCGACTGTGTTGTACAAAGTAGCGGCTTTTAAGATAATAACGCTGGTTTGTGTGGATCACGGTAATAACTAATTGTGCCGTTCTTTCTCGGGAACGAAACGCGGCGCGGCAGTCCGCGTTTATTGAAAAGCGCGCGCGACCTCTTTCCGCTCTTTAACATAACCGTGCGCGCATCGTTTTACCAAGGGTACAAAAGGGAAGATGACACGTATTGTAAAACTAAAAACTAAGGGAGAGGAGATGGTTTCACAAAGCCCCGCTGTCACCGACGGTCCACTCTATTCGCTCACGCATGTGCGCGCTTGCGTGTGTACACATATTGTGCGCGGGCGCATGTTTGCTCCGGCAATCTGCTCCTGTGTCTTTAATGTTTCTTATAGTGGCATTTATGCAAGGAACGAAAAAATTAAAACATTGTCCCTTCCGGCTATGCCGTATAATCAAACGCTCGGGATAAAACGAAGCTTTCGTTAAAGAATCCTAAGAGAGAGGAGTCTGCTGTGTGACGGTGTAGGATATTAAAATATGCGAGAAGACAAAAAAGAATAATGACACCGGCACGAAAGATACTGCCAAGCATCAATGTACACGAAACAATGTGTTAAATATCATGTATCACACGACAAAGTTGCTGGAAAAGTCGTCGCTCCAAAGGCGGTATAACACAAATACAATATAAAAAATACAACATATAAACGTAAATAAGTGAAAAAAATCATTGAGAACTAAATACGAAAAAAAAGAAACTGAAAAAGAATAAAGAATATTTCTCAAAATGAAAGAAAATAAACAAAAAGAAAACTTGACTTAAAAGAATTGCAGAAAAAATCTACACTGATTACTTGGAGAGAGAGAGAACCTTGAATAATGTCAATATTAACTAAAATGTAATTACGTTTAATCGAGTAAATATTTTAATAAGATATGCGCATCGTTAAACATCTTCACGGTAGGTATTTCGAGTGCCTCGAGTTTAATACGCGTGACATGATTCACATTCTCCGCTTAATTACATTCTCTTAATAGTTTCGAACAATGCGAAGTAATTGGAACATTAGCTCAATATGTTTATGAGAGCGTTATATTGAGGTTTGCATTATTGTGAAAATAGTTATATATACATATATATAGAATCTTAGATGTTATTGTTGAGTTTATGTGTGTCTCCGTTTTTTGCTGTAACACAATTATTATCCTTAAAAATCATAAAAATGCTTTCAATTTCGCACACCTTTATCTTGGGTGTTGTCACCACTTTTCACCCAAGAGGACAACTATGAGACAACTCTGAAAAATTACAGTAGCCGCTTACACTACAAAAGTTTCATTACAGAACACCTCGTTATTTACTTTCACACCTGTCTCGGGTCTCCACCACAATATGTCCAATTATATTGTTACCGAGTAATTGATTAATTAATATTAACCAATCAATGCGAGAATAGTACAATTTTTCCAACATTGATTATGTAACCACTATTTTATTTGTTTTTGTCACGCTGGTTTTAGTTTTTTTTTACAGAATCATTTGCGTCTTCGGTATTTGCAAAACTAGATTTTTTTTCATGCAAATTTTCTACATACGACACGTGCACACGTTCAGTGAAAACCATTTTAAATTGCGCAAATTGTCTATATAACCGTTTTTATTGTAAATACAAATTTAGTATAATAATTTATTCACGTGTGAAATACGATATGTGCATATCCTTGTGTCGCAGACCGTCGTCTCGCCGACTCGATTAAATTGCAATAACGCGATATTGGTTTACCTGACTATACAAAGCGGATCGAAACAAATGTTAAATACTTAGTGTCTGCTGTCATGTAACCGTGTGTGTATCGACTACTTTTTGCGCGCGTGTTCTCTATTTGAAAAATTGGCAGATGAAGCAAAGATGGTTTCGTCGCATGACGTTCATCCACTATGGAACAGACGCTCGTAATGTACGGATAGCGCTGCCAACGTCAAAAGAGTTACATAAGCCGTCGTATCTGAGTAATAATCATCATCTTTGAAAAACTGATTTATTAAGCAAGAAGATCGAGAAATGTAAATAAATCTCACAATAATCCAAACTCGGTATAAAAATAGACATTTAACCAGGTTTTGTGTAATTTAAGCAAATTCAGTAAATATCATATTTAGTTCAATGTTCATCCACACATTCGTATCGCATTGTTAAACATAATAATACCTAATTCACAATGTTTGAAGTAATGCGATTTATATTAATTAAACTAAATCCTGTGGCGCGGATTTAATACGTTTATTGATTCTCTCTCTCTCTCTCTTTCTCTCTTTCTATATATATATTATATATATATATATATATATATATATTTATATTTATATCGTCACTGTGTATGTATTTTGTTTTGACATCAGTTTGTTTATATACAGCTGAAATGTTCGATTATTTTTTACAATATATAATTAAATTATATAATAATATTCTAATTATTTTTTACATATATATAAGATTATATTACATAAGATATATAATATGTCGTACAAATGTAGAAATATATATTTCGTAGATATATTTTTGTAGATATATTTCATTATTTCTAAAACTAAGTATATATAATGGAAATATTAAGCAATTTAATCAAAAATATTCACAAAAAGAATTTAATTGCTTCTCGTAAAATAAAAAAATTTATGAATAATTAAAGACCACTGAAATTACATTGCCATCGAAATGTATTAATACATTTTCTCTTATATAATTGCAAGTGCACAATTTCTTTATTTTTTTCCGTTATATTGGTACGTGCTTTAATATTTTATTAGCCACTGCGCGACAAATTATCGCGTACTAAATCGGAAGAACGAAGAGAAAGCAACTCGGTGGAAATGATTGGAGAAGGATGGATAGAAAGGCAAACGGGGATGAAGGCGGGAATGCGAACAAACGGAGGGTGCGATGAATGAAACATAATTTATTCAATTGGTACTAATAAATAGTATTTATCGCGCTACCCAATAGTTACGCTGGAATAAAATTTATACATTGTCCGAGTATTGTTAACGGAAAGGACGGCAACACACAGTGCGCACGATGTGGAACGTTGACGATAGTATTTCAACGCGACATTAGCATAAATTAGTTCTTCAGAATTATAAAATGGTAAATGTATTGAAAATATATAATTCAATTCTTACACCTCGTTACATTAATTGTACATTTTCTACATAAATTATTCAGGAAGTTTTTTTTTTAATTGCAATAAAATAAAATATTCTGTTTTTTTTTCATATTCTCGTCAAAATTGATGCTTACATCAGATTGACCTCTTTCTTCAAAATATAGGAAAATTTTATGGGTTTAAAATTTATGTTGGCAGTCTCAAAGAAATGAGCGAGATAAACCTTGCAGACTTTTTAAATTAGGAAATATTTCGCAGAGCGTGTTCACCGCGCTCCTCTAAGTTACTTGTGCATGTAACGTATAAAATAGCTCTTATACGTTATTTACCGTCTCGTCTTCTAACAAAAAATAGATTTGGTAATAAAATATACATAAACATATTAATTACCGTCGGCGACGCGGATCTCTGCATTGTATTATTCGTTTGCAGACGACTCAAAATTTAATTAATCGCGCATTCGCAATGCATGGAATGTACAATACATGTGCTTGTGCAAGGACTTGACTACACTATGTGTACCGAATAATATCGTCGAATTGGTGAGTTTACAGTAGCTATTCTTTTTTCAACAATTACGACCGATATTTAAACATGTAACACACACGTTCTACGCGGTATAAACTTCACTAACTACATTCCGTGATATGTTAAAGTTTAACAAAAGCATTTTAAAATATAAACAGAAAAGTATAATTGTGAATCTTGACATTTAATTATTAATTAGCAATTACATTCCGCGCAAATAAAGAGATGTACATATATTTATTAATGAATAAATTTATTTTGTAAGAATTGTTTATGTAATAGGCTTCCAATTTTCGTAAATATGGAATATATGTAAATCATCGCGGATATATATAAACAATAATCGGCGAATTAAAACATCGAACATTAATGTACTCGCGATAAATATTACTTTACCGCGAGAATTAATTGGCATGATTTATTCATTGTTTATATTTGATACGCGCAATTTGAAAGTAGCAATTATGACTGTCATTGATTGATCGCTCTATTTTGGGACAAAGCTACTTCGAAACGACGTTGAGAAAAGAAATCAACTCGAAATTTGATTTCTATTACACAAAGAAGTCGGACGAATCTCAGGTTCTATTCCACTTACATTATATGTGTGCGGTGTTATTGATGGATATTCCCGTCAAGTTTTTTCACTGCTCGCGGAAGCTTCCGTCATTCAGGTGTAACTTGAAAGAGCATTCGAAAACGCTTCGGAAAATCCGCGAATAAGTACTTATCGTTCTTTCGTGTTCGTCTCTGGTCCGTTGATCGTGCGTATGTGTATACATAGTATGTAACGTACTCCAGTTTCCGATACGAATCGGAGCGCAAAGACCGGTCAGAGGCACGCAGCTAATTCGGAATATCGGCCGCCAGGGGCGCACCGGTCGCAAGCGCGCGCCTCTGCAACTTCACGACGTTCAGTCTGCCGCAGTCAGCAGCGCGCATCAGTTGTATTGCTTTGTTCTGTCGCTCCGAGTCACGCCGATTTCGATCTTCAAAATTCAATCGAAAGTCTTTTTAAAAGAAACAAAATTACTTATCAATTTTACGAAGCATACGGTGTTATCAAGTCAACAATGCATTTCAAAAACAAACGTTCGTAAAACAGAGTGGGGCGCGCATTTCCTTTGTACAACGCGTTGCACGTCTTATGCGCACATCAAACTATATACCCCCTTTAATCCCGTTTTCGGCGCATTATTTGATTATCGTCGCGTAACCAGTACAATCGCGTGCAACGCTAACTCGTGTGATCGTTCGATCGACGCTTTTACTAGAAGCGTCCCTTTACACTGTGCGTGAGTGCTATGTGTCGGTTGTTGCGTGGGATGATGTGATTTCACGCCACAAGTTCGGACGACGTGATTCAGAGCGCACTCGGAGAGTTGAAAGTTCGAGAGTGCCGAAGTCAAGTTTCCGAATATCGCGGTGTGTCGGCGGCTTGTGCGTGCAGCGACTACAGGTAGAGAAAAAAGTAAGAATAGCATCAAAACGAAGAAGGGAGAGAAAAAAGTGACAGAGGAGTAAAGAGAGCGAGAGAGAGAGAGAGAGAACAAGGGTGCCGAAGAAAAGGACGTGAAGTTGTCGCCGATCGACTGGATGTCTGCGCAGTAAATATCCATCTTTGTTTTTCTTTTTCTTACACTTAGTTAAGTTTATTATTTTTATCCGTTGTTTTTATCGGGAGGAGATAAAATCTCGTCGCTCTGTTTTATCGCGTACATTGCAATTGTTTGAATGAAATGTGTGTGCGCGCGCGAACACACAATGCTCTCTCTCTTCGTCGGATTTGCGAGAGAGGCGCCGTTCAAGCTTACCTTTACGGTTTGTCCGTGGCACACGAGGCTAACGTGTTCGGAACGGAACCTCTAAACGCGCTTCTTTCAGTTCGGGTAACGCGGTCTTGCCCGGAATGGAATCTCGTCCGGAGCGACGGCGACCCTCGTGCACACGATCTCGCGGGATCTCTCTCGTTGTCTTCGACTCTTCCAACAGCTCCGTAGGAGCTTCGCTTTCCTTGTACGATCGTCTACTCTCGCGCGACGCAAGGTCGCCTTTGACTCGTATATCCTCTCAACCGTGTATATAAATAATGTTTAAAGGCAACACCGTCGATTTTTCAAACATTTATTTGTCTTTGCGCGTGAGATTTCAAAAATAAAATATATATAACGGATTATATATAGATCTTTTTCGAGATCGCACACCGAGATAAGAGAATTTTCATCTCTCTCAGTAAAATACGAAAATGAATAATTCATGTATTTTTACGTGATTACAGTGCGCAATTAATGATCATTTAACGAATATGTTAATATAATGTAATGTAACGAATATGTTAATGCAATGAGATCAGAAATATTTAATGCGCTAAATGCGCAATGGTAATACGATTATGCTTTATTCTTTTTTTTTGCACTAACATATATTTGGAATAACTGCGCGTGAATAAAACAAGCTCAGTTGAGTGCGTAATATCTAAGCGTAAAATCAATGGATATATATTTCGATTGATAAAGAGTATCATTTGTTAAATAATGGAATATATATATATATTTGTAAGAATTGTAACAGCGATCTTCCATTTTGGATGTGACAATGGCACTGATGTGGGAATGCCAGTTCGTTCTATATTACTTTTGATTGACCGAACAGACTGGGGGTACGAGTTCTATTCACATATATGAACTAGGGTAACATTGACGCGCGATCTTTCGGTGTGTCGTGTATTATGTTATCACGCAGGCTTTAGCGAATGTTTACGTTGATGCGTTCGTGTGACCGTGAAATTGCTTTGCACTATAATTAATGAGATGATATGCTATTCTTACATTCTTGAATATATAATACGTGGCATAATTACAGAATCATGTTGCTATATCCAGATCATCTCTCTCGTCACGGAATAAATTATTAATGATTTATCGATTATTGATATTTTCTGATGAATTTTTGACAACCGATTTTTCATGTGTATTGAATTAGAATTAGAATTGAATTAGAATTTTATTTAACACATTTGAAACTCAGGCTATGAGTCTCATGCATGCATTTTGTTATAGAACATTGGTCTCGAATGTGTTAAACGATTGCACATACACCTGTTCGTACGATTGTAACCGTTTCTATCTTTATCTTAGAGTTTTTTTGTTCTTCTCATCTGCACACTATTTTACGTGTCAAAGTGACAGTTCGAAAAAGCCAGAAGTTCTAAAAAGAAGTTTCTAAAAAAATATTTATCACTCATGATAAGAACAGAGATAGAAAAAGTATTCGATGTATATATAAACATCTCGCAAACCACGCTTTCAATGTTTACTTCGTATGTATCAATCTTCCGCAAGTCACTGTTCGGAGCAACAGTTTCGACGTGCGATATCAATTCTTTTGCAGAAAAGCGATCAATCTACCACATATATATTTGGCATGAAATAAGATATCAAACTCTTCATTTCAGAGAGAAACATATCATCTCGCTTCGATCTCCGTTTGTCATTACTATTCACTTGTCTCTTTTCTCGAGATACAAAAATTCGTATTTATTTACATTTTGTATTTTTAAATACATATTGATTTTCTTCATCTTCAAGCGCAATTCCCGATTGTTGTTTTTTTAACGTCGAATAAAATCGCTTCTACGTGATCAAACGCCGTACAAATAATTAGCGAGAAGTTTACCGCACATTTTGTAAATAAACGTCGTTACTGCCGCTTTCATGAACGGCAGTGGCAGAGCTGCGAGTCAGTTTGCCAGCATAATTGGTGCGCGTTGTCAATTCCGAGTGTGCGTTATTATCAAGTTCGAGGAACTTCGCCTCGAGGACGAGGATCCGCTTTGCAATATATTATAAACGTAGTTATATATATTTGTATAAATCCTTCTCATCTTCTCTCTGAAAGTCGAGAGATAACCAAATCGTTCCATTAAAACGACAATCGAGTCGTTGGACAGCAAACAAGAGTCACAATAATTTTGTCGAATATTTAATAACGGGATTTCGTTTCGCACTTTAGATTTTCAAACGGATAAACATCAGGTTTTTTACATCTCTTTGTAATCATTTGTCAAGCAAGTGACATATAGATTTTAATTTTGCTTGATGTATTTAAAAGTTCATATTTACACATAGTGAATTTTGTCACATAGTGGTAACAAAAAATATTTATACTACGTACTTTTCATTTTGTCTTGTACACCGAACTGGTAATTTATTCCTTGCGATCAGCAGTGAGAGCGACCGGACCAGAAACGCTCATTTCCGTTTCAATAACGTTCTGGCGGATGTGTGCTATTTTAGTGCCTGAAAATTTGAAATCGCAGTTTGATATTTTTATACGCATCCGCGATCGTACTCTTTTATACCGGAAATGTATGCGATTTTTATTTTTTTTTATTTTTTTTTTGCATTAATATGGAAATATAAAGCTGCGCGAAACTAAACGAGAAAGAGTTTTGCTTTCTTGTTATATTATTTATAACAATATTTGTACATGCGCGTTTTTAAGATGAAAACACATTACTTAGTTAAATGTATTTTTCTCAGTCCGGGAATATTTTCTCTCTCTTGCAACACGCTGTTAGGAAAATGAAATGTCGCGACGAATATATATTTTTTATTTCTCAAGCATTTTATAACAATATGATCTCGTAATGTGGGGAACGCATATTGATTCGGCCACTGCATTGGCATATTTGAGCTCTGCTCGTTTTGGCAATAAATCGGCTACGTCATTGAGAACTTTTAAGCCCTCTCTCTTGCCGCATTCTTCCGTCCCAACTGTCGCGACGGATTTTTCACGCGTCATGAAACGTGCGCACTGATAATAAAAGTCACGCCGCGGATGAATCACGCAAGACGTCGAGTTATCTCGGGAATCGCGCGCGAATTGTGCTTCGTGTCGTGTAATCATATCCGTGTATCGTCGTAAGCAAGATTGACAAATATCTATATTATATTGCCTCGAAAATGCAGTAAACAAATAACAGATAAATAATAGAATTCTTTTTTTTTTTTTATAATATAAGTGGACTCTACGATAATACAACAAATCTCAACGATACGAACATGTCACAATTACCGTTAGTTCTGCTATTGATTTGCTCTCGAAAATTGAAATTGAATATTGGGAAAAGAGAGATACATATGTGAATGGAAAGAAGGGCATCTATGTAAAAAGCCAAAGAAGCATGTGATAAAAATAGTGAGGAAGAAAATAAAAATCAAGGAATTACTTTAACTTATATGCAAGTGTGAGTGATATTATTGAGAATGAGAAAAAGATATTTAAATAAGTATTTAAAATAAAAAAAATAAAACATGTATAAATAGGTCGTACATTATATATATATATATATACACAGTGTAAAGAAGAAATGAAAAAAAAAATTCAATATAAAGTTTGAGGAATAACAATTATATTTTCCCGTATAGAACTTCGCGAAGCTCATTTGAGAGATTATTCTAAAGCTTCAGCACTGCGTGTGTATGAAATTTTCGTATAATACAATTTAGTTCAAACACGTTAAACATAACGAGATTAGCAATGACAGCTCGTATTATATGCAGGCTGATAATATTTCTACATGCTCTACCGATCTCAATTTCAAATTTGTAACACACAGATTTATTTAGCTATACGACTTGATTTTATCAAAATTACTATAATCCTTCCTTTTTAGGAGTATTACTGCATCTCTAATTAATAAATTATACATTTTTTAATATAATCTGTTTGTTGCAAACTAGAATGTTATTTTTGTCTCATATCTTCTCTCTTTTCTCTCTTTTCTTTCCAAATTGGCACTTCGAATGCAAATTTTAACTTGACTTCACTCCTAATGCGTGACAGTTAAAATTCGCGCTACGGGAACGAAAACGTTAAAAAAAAAATCAATAAAATCGTCAATAAAAAAATTAAAAATGTCAATTTTGATTGATCTTGCCTTTAAGTTACATACTTTAATATCATATCGCGGCATATATTTTTGCTTTCACTTCAGTACGCGTTTTCAATGTCGCTATCATTCGTCTTTTCTGCGTACGAAAATCTAACCGTGATCATTAGTCACGCTTTATTTCCTGCCGGTTCGCGTCACTCATGTTAAAATAATGTCGACCTTCGGAGAAAAGTCTGATTCATGTGGCGCGCCTTTGAAAATCATTCATAAAATACCGAATACGCATGTATAGGTGTGCAACTTTAATGATCGTCACGGTCTCTATGTGTGTGTGTGTGTGTGTGTGTGTGTATATCTGTGTGCGCATCGGTACGCATCGTGCGGCGATAAAACGTTTCTTTGGAGTCAGCCAGTTCTTGTGCCGTCGTCCGCTATGACATTATCTCCGACGAAGATCGGAGATGGTTAGTTTCCGTTTGCACCGCGTGCCACCGACGACGCTGGTGACGCTCGTTACCTCGCAGTCGGCGGTACACACTTCGGCTTTGAAAATTGAAGAAATAGAAACGTCGGGTGTACCTAACATTTTCGCAGAAGTCCGGAAACTGCCACTTTTTTCTCAAGTGTCGGACGCGCTAAAGTCGGTCGAGCTTAGCGTGTGACCAACACGATCTTCCGTAGTGAAATCTCGAACGCGTTCCAAGATTTGAGCGAGCTAGCCAGAATCTTTCGTCGGGTAGGTGCGCGACAAAATAATCGCACATTGTAAAAATTATATATTTTGTGTGTGTGTGTAGGTATGTGTATGTACATTTGTGTATTTGTGTGAATATACGTATCTAGCCCGTGAAACTAAAAAAAAGTAAAATATTCGCGCGAGCATAATGTAATTTTCTGTGTACCGGTTTTAGCTTTACGGGACACACCGGGACTATTTACAGTACGAGTCAGCACAAGCTTAGTAGCACAATTCAGCGCAATTTCAAAAGCGGCGTTTTTAAAAGTGCTGTGTTAGCCATGAAGAACATTTTATCTTATACGTAGTGTCTGTTAGGCACGTAATATCTAAAACAAAAAAAAAGAAAAGAAAAACAGGCACAAATGTAAGATCAGCACAAGTTGTGCAAAATAATGCTAAAATTGCAACTTGATAATAAATATGATAAATATTGTAGTCTATATATAAATTTTACGGGTAAGAATATTATTTTAGTGCTTATTTTTGTTACGGATAAAGAGAGAAGAGTTAAAAATAAAAAGGTTATTTTTTTCTCATTTTCTCGATAAAATATAGATATATACATTTAGAAAGACCGGATTTGTGATCTCACCGCGTATTAAATGCGGAGGATTAAAGTAAGATCCGTTTTTGTCGTAAATAACCTCGCGTTACGTTGACAGACAGCGCTACATTATGCACATTCCATAAAGAGCACTTACCTTGATTAAGTCTCTAGGCTTATTACGCGCTGTGGTATAGATAGTAGAGTCGCATTCGATATTACTGTAACCGAGAGCGGACGACTCAACGTGGAGTGTTTTAGTGACATTTTCACTGTAAAGATAATTATTTACTTCGTGAAATTAATTGCGCGCGGAGCGCGTGTCTGTGTGCGTACGTGTGTATGTTTATTCGCGTAATTTCGCGAGATTGGACTTAAGTGCGCGAAATATTCGTCGATTCGACGCGGCTTGTTTGCCTCTCGCTCACACACACACGCACACACACACACACATTACATTGTACACGTGCGTGTTTTCACTTCTGTTGGCGGGAAAATGCACACTGTAATCTGATTTTGAAGTCCACCACCGAGTGGTGGCACCGTTGACTGCGACCGTAGGATATAAGAGCAGCACGCAATGGAGATCTACGTGACCGATAATGACCGGGAACTCGCGAGGACGTTTTTTTTTCTTCCTTTACTAGTTATGTAAGAGATGTTTTATTTCGTGCATAACGCTCTTTATACATATATTCGGATCATTAGTGACGTCGAGACTTCGAGGACTTATCGAGCGTCATAACGAATCGCGGCCAACGTCGGGCTCGTCAATCACGACGATAAGACGTTTTAGTCCGACGCTTATTTTATCCTGCGGTGCAACTTCCTCGTGACTCGTCGTCATACTTTACGCGGCCCTGTACTGCGTATATGTACTTTTGTCAACGGGCGGAACAAAGAAAATCAGAACGTTCGCAAATCCGTAGACGGTTTCAAGTTTTTCTCGTGTTTTTTTATTTTTTTATTTTTTTATTTTAATTTTCTTCTATATGTTTAAATTCTCTATATGTTTGAATGATAAACAAACAAAAAAAAACTTATACAAGAGGAGAGAGTCTCTAATTTTTATTTGCTCTGCCGCTTTACTCTCTTTCATACCTTTCTCTTTTCCCATTCTCTTTTTCGCGCAGGAACGCGTTATCTAGAGCTAGACCGAATGGACCGCGAAAGGAACGGGATTGAGTTGAAGGCTTTCTAAATCCACATCGATCGTTCGTAATGGACGGAACGACATGGCGAGATGACTATGAATTTTTAATACGATCACGTAGAAATCATTATGTCTTGTCAGCGCGATTTACAATCTTCGTCGTGCGCGCGTAATGTAAGACTTATGAAGCCTCATCGTGATTCGAATAATAATTTTTTTTTCTCCGAGTAGCGAGCGCGCTACTTCGAATTCCTCGGACGATGTTTCAAATAAGGGCGACGAACGTTTGCGAGCGCTGACGGAAAAACATCGCGTCCGGAAGGAAGTTAACGCGGCTCTCGTATTTTTCCTCGTGTTTGCAGCAATGTAAAATCCAAGAAGACACACTCGACGTTGTAGCACGTCCTGTCTGTGATCCAATTTCGGAAAAATCGTCATTTATATCTTTATATTTACAGAGAAGAAAATTTTTACGTTGAAGCAGGAAATGTTTCTTATTCTTGTTCGCTTTTTCCTTATCTAAATTATTACGTATACTCTCTTAAATAGAATCAGTGCATTGCACTGAAAATCAGTAAATATTTACTGATTCATAGAGTAAATCCGGGCAAGATGGCCACAGTTTTCTTAAAATGCAAAAAACAAACCTTTATTTTTGTTATTTTTTAATATTGTTTTTTTTTATTTTACTTTACTGAAGCTTAAAGTAATAATAACTATCAAAATTAAAGAGAAAACACAACAGAAATGTAATATTATATAAAATATTAAAATGTATACTATATTGACCATCTTACTCAACTTTTAAGGGAAAGATGGCCATACATGTTTTTCTTTTTGTAAAAGATATAAGTAAAACTTATAATTCTGTAATTTAATTATCTATCTAGTAATTATATGTTAAATACAATATATTTATTGTACGTAAAAGATTATTACATATTGTTGTTAATGTTTTCATGCACAGTATTTTTTTAATTATGAAACGTAATTTTATGTGAACTATAAAAACAATTAGCAAAAAAACATTTTTATTTCGATGATTAAATACATTGTAGATTATACTAGTCATAAAGTATATATATATAACTTTATATGTAACTTTTTTAAAAATAATGGGCCATCTTTCCCGAAATGTGAGGAAAAGATAACATAGTATTTATAAATAAATAATGGAAATGAAAATACAAATTATTTGTTACGTTAATTTATGTGCCTTTATCATGTATGTAATATTGATTACGGCAGTTTAACTATAATTTATTCGACGTTACAGCAGCTTTTAGTGAACATACGTAAAAACTTTGCAGGCAATCGAAAGTAAAAACATTATATAATTTTCACAATATTGTTATTTTAAATAGTGTACGCACATAAATTACTGTAAATACTGATTATCTTTAAGAATGGTTACAAAAATGCACTATTAAACAATTTTTGGTGAAATTGAAACAGTCTATGGCTATTTTTTCCGCTGAGTCAAATATTTACTGATTTTCAGTGCAATGCACTGATTCTATTTAAGAGAGTATGTTCACGTCTGTGCAAAAAGCGTCGCATATTGAAAAAATACGATATTTTTTTATACGAGAGTTTCAAACTTTACTCTTATTTAATTTTTCAGATTTTCCGTTGAAACTTCATTTGAAACATCTTGTATTTAAAAAAAAATTCAAAATTCCGCAACAAACTTGAACGTGTAAAAATATCGAAACTAGAACAGATCTCACAGAAGAATTGTTTAAATTGTGTTTGCATGAGCTCTGACTATTTTTAATTGACCAGAGCAATTGAAATTCGAGTTTAATAGTTAATTATTGGCACTTTTAATGTAACGACGGTAGCGGCGGCGGCGGCGGAGGCAGTGGATGGTTTTTAATAAAATTCTCTGGGAGGAAAGGCAACCAAAATTTAATCAAGCATATTGCCACGGTTTGCAAGTTGGTCCGTGTTTGTTCGTCGCGGTGTTTTGTTCGAACGTGTTATTTTCACTATATTGATCGATATACAAAATCCTTTTGCGAACAATGTATCACCGCAGTGAAGTTTTACAAGTTGCTCGAGGGGGAAAAAAACGTGGGCTGAAATATTGGATCGCTCTATCGCGGCCGGATAACAAGAGCTTCTAGCGTCCACGCGACAAAACCGGTAATTGTTGTTGGATTTAGTATAGCCATGATCTTCCTGAATGTGCACGTTTATCACGGTGCACTTCTGCCTCGCTGTCCCACAATAAAAACACTCAAGAAAATTCATGAAAAGACATAGCGAATGAAAACAAAAAAAAGAAATTATTTCTCTCTCCAAGTTCTGATATCATAGCGAGATTGTGTTGCTTATAATTAATGGAATCGCGAGTTCCGTTATTGTTACGTTTAATTACTTCAAGTATCATAATTGTTATGGCGATTATAAGCTACCGGCACACACATGATATTCACACAAAAAAATACATTGAGTGAATTAACTGTCTTAATCATGTTTCACAGAATGTATTTTTTTTTTTACATTCGGTCTAGTAAAAAATATATCTCTCGGCGATGAATAGTGTATGTGGCTAAAAAACGTGATGATTTACTTTTTTCGCGCTTGTTGAATTTCCACGCTCTTTATGAAAAAAATTTAAATAAACCTCTTATATTCTGTTTGAAGAATTGTGCGTTAAAATTACATATATTTGTGTAATTGCAAAACGAAGAAACTGACGGGATTTCGAGCATTATAACGATCGCGTTGATAACAACAATGGTGGGATTATATGCACAAGTGTTCTTTGTATTATGCGACGTGTTAAGTACGTGTCGTACGATAATATATCGCGTTTATAACGCTTACGTATCTTTAAACAAGATCTCGCGCGACGACGCATCGAATGCTCTAGTTTCAAAGAAATTAAAAGTCTTCAACCCGTACGCGTATGTACACACACTCGCTTCAGGTGCAAATGTGAGAATATTAACACAATGTGTATTGAACGTGTTCATTATTCTCACGTACACGTTGCGGTACAAAGTGTCTTGTAAATAAAGGACGCCATAGAGAGTTCGTATTTTATCTGCAATATTTTTTGTGTATAAAGAAAAAAGCGTTGAATGCTCGTGAATTGACTTGCGTTTTTTGATAAACCTGTTTATGTTATGTTTTCTCTGAGAGAGTAAGGCGAGACACGTATTACAAAGGTACGACGTAATTTGTACAAAGTAAAATGTTACTATTGCTACGGCTGAGAAGGAGTGAATGACGCTGACTATTGAAAGCCGGAAAAACTGTTGAAAAGACGGGAAAAGCAGGACCCCGTAGCGGGAAAAGGGTTACGCACAGCGCCACCGAGCATGCTATTGGAATGTGACGGAGCGCAGTGGCGTCGTCTGTGTGTGGGGGGGGCTTATGCTGCATTCACAAGAGCATACATTGTCAGTTTCAACACACGTAAAAAAGAGAAAATAAAATGTTGGACGTCATATTCGCGCAAGAAACACACGTAAATGAACAAGAAATATACACTCTCAAATCTTGTAGACAAATCTCAGTTATATCACACCTGAAGAAGTGAGATATTGTGTTTTACTCTCGCGGCAAGTTCAAATAAATGGGGGCTTCCTCGCGCATATCAATTTGTATACCGGCAGAGGTCCGTAAAGCTACACGGAGTTAACGTAAAACACGCTTATTTATATGAAACACCGGTGTGTTTTTAGTATGTGCGCTGCAGGAGGCGAAGATGATATAAACGAAACCGTGTGTTTAAGTCGAGTGCTGTTTATAACGTCGTAGAAAAGTTTTTTAATGTCCGTGATACGCGGACGAGTATATTTGTTATTGTTACGTAAGAGTTTTCGAGATATTTGAGATTTGTTTTTCAATAATTGAATACTATTTTGGTCTATCTCAGTTTTTTGTTTTCATTTTCGTTATCTTAAAATCATTCCTAATCTTGAGTGCGTCGTACCTATGCAAAATATTATGCTATTTAAAAAAATATATTGCAATTATAAAATAATATAGTATAACGTGATGATTTTTCCCAGAACGTTTACTTGCGTAACACAGAATGTATTTACGTCCTCGTGTCCTTCGTATGAGCGCAACATGACACATAATTATTTTTCCAGATTGCCTACTAGTCTTACATAAAATATTCAAGTATTGATCCAATAACAAGATCTAATTTCCCCGGTCACCTTGTGCGTAAGACGCAGAACGTGGCGGATAAATATATCATTCTTCGATATTTTTCAATTAATTAATTAATTAATTAATTAATTTAGTTTTTAATTTCAACAAAAAATTCTCGTTTGAAGCAACAATCAACAAATATTATTTTTTGGTCATATATGTTTAATGCTCAAAATCAGATTGCAATTTTTAGTGTATTTTACGATATTTGCTGGGTTTATTAAACGTGAAAAAAAAACAGATAAAAATTCGAGTATTTATATAAATAAAAAATTGCGCGGTTGTATAAATACAGAGTAATTTGTTAATAACAATTTGACGATTACATGTATTTTCTTGCATATAGTTTGATAATATGAAATGAAAATAGAATTATATAAAACATGATTGACGAAGATTAATGGTGATCGAACACAGCTGGAGTTATATAGCGACATTTATCATTAATTATTGACAATTACGTTCACGGCAATGGATTAATCCCGTTGAAAATGATTGCAATTATTTGCGAAGACATTTTTCATAAGAAACACAATTTTGAGTTTCACGAACAATATATCTCGTTGACGCGTTTTTTTTTGTGACGCACAACTCGCGGATTCGCACAAACTGCGAATCTTCGAAAGAAAGAGAGCGAGATATGTTTAACCAATTAAATATTCAATTCCGTTGGCGCGTTGGCCGTTTTTCTTCTGAGCAAACAAATCGGAAAACTTCACCGCTGGCTACCACTTCGACTGTACTTCGGGCATAGTCTGAATATCGGAAATACATCGGCCGTTAGTTCGACAGCTTCTAATATGAAAATGATTAAAATGTTGAAAAGTCCCGGAAAAGTTAGATTAAAGCCAAAGTTCAAGTTGAGATCGACTGCCCGGTACCCGCCCACTAAGCCTGAATCGACTCAAGTCCGCGGGTTGCATTTTTCATACAGACATTAATCAACGTCGCACAAATCGGCAATGTTTCCTCCGAGGGGGATATAATGAAATAGCTACTAACAATATATCGAGTTGTGTGTGTGTGTGTGTGTTCGTGTGCGTGTTTATGTAGAAAGGTAGATTTAAGATAAATACGATCAATCAGAAATCGTTTGTACGCTATGACTTTTAAAAAAAACTAAACAATTTCGTTGATTTTTCAGAAGATATTGAAATGCATTAACGCGATAGAATATTATCGGGGACACACGTAGACAAACGTATCACGCAAAACTTCTTACACATACAGTGAAATATATGTATGTACATATATTATACATGCTAAAAATGGAAGTTAATAATATTATCAAGTTCATGAATAATTATTTACATAGAATTAGCGAACAAATAAATTGTTGCGGTTCAAAGTTAGATTTGAATTATGGCGTATCTACACATAGATTTTAGATAGACAATGTAGGTTTTTGGATCTAGCATGCCTAAAAATAATTCTCTCGATATTTGCTTTTTGTTCCAAATTCGTTCGTAACTTGCGAAAGCTTTGACATTCGCGAGATTATTTCTATCGACGCTCCGTGATGTAGGGAATGCCAAAAATATATATTAAGTCTCTGAGATACATACACAAATGCGCATTACGCACACATCGAGAAGAGACACAGTAGTAAAAATATGCAGTTCAAATAGGAAATACGGCGTGGTTGACTGAGCGCTATTGTAAAAGCAAATATATTTCCAGGAAAGAGAAAAATGCGTATAGTCGACCTTTTTGTATGTTATAAAAAGTGACGCTTCCTGGGTGTACGTGCCCTGTTGACTTAATGTTAAAGACAAAAGCCGCGTGTTTCGCATTGTTTGTACGAGCGCAATGAAGATTCAGTTTCTGAGACGTTTTCTGAGCAGAAGAAAAAACAGTGGGAAATATAGGAACAGATGTCAACAGCGAGATTCGCTCTACGTAATTTTACCGCCCGATTCGTCGATCATAAAAAAAAAAAAAAAAAAAAAACGACATACACAATAGTAATAATTTATGATATCCGAATGTATGAGTAAAAATTTGTAGAGATATTCGATAATTACACATTTCGATGAAATCGTATGAAAGATAAGAATCGCGTAAAAAAAAATGCCGATAATATGTTTCTCATGCTAAAAGATTATCATTTTCCAGTAAATTAAGAAATTGCCAAATGGATTAATAAATTGATTCTGCTCAACATCGCGCGCACAAAGAATCAGTTCTTCGTTCGCGTTCTTTTATTATTATCGGTTCGCGCGCACGCATGAGTCACGCTCGCCTTGATTTTTAATATCCAGCAAACTGTTGGCGATACATAAGGCGGCTTTATAGCTCAGAGCCATATTAACGGTAAGGTACCATTAAAATCGAGGTCATGCTTCTCGATATCATTCGGTAATACCTTTGCGCGCGCGATTTTCTTGTTACAAAAAATACAAGAACAAATTTTATTTTGTTCCACATAAAACAGTCGCGATTTTTTCGCGAATTTTTTTTAGATTTTAACAATTTGTTCACAGAACGTGAAAAACGCGTTGAATTACAAACAATAACAATAACTAGTAACGTAACGTGACTCGTGTTGTGTACAACCGTAACGTTTAACGCGCAAGGTAATAAGCGCGCGAGCGATTTCACAAATCGTTCCATCCGCTTGAAATTCAAGATGATATTGCGTGCGGCTTGCTCGCGTGGTGTGCAAGATCATATATGTATTCGGGCCCATTTACGACCAAAAAATGTGTGCGGGTTATTGGGGTTAAAAGGGTGCGTACACGGTCGCGTTGACGCACCCTTCCGCGGTGATAAATTTCTTTTCCATTCTATTCTGTTTTACGGGTCGATTGAACGGGCGGTCGAATTAAGCAGTCCTACTTGCTGTGCGAAGCACCGTAAAAGCGATTAAACGAATGCTCCAATTTCGCATTTCTGGCCGATCGAAACGCGGCGGCGGCGGCGGCTCGAGCGGCACATGTTAAATTTGTACCAACTTCTTCCTCCGAGCTTCAATCCCCCGTGAGATTTATACGCACTTATAAGAACGTATAGTTTTCAGTGTGAGGATTTTTGTGTTCTCAACGAGAAGAATATCCCGAATAAACAATAACGTCATTATTCCTCGTTTTAAAGTGCTCATTTTGTTTTTGCCAAGCTTGCTCGTTTCGTGTCAAAGCTTTTTTTGTCTCGTCGATACAACCGAGGGAGCGAGGGAAGAGGAGTCGATATGAAACACGCGTTCTAATAAGTCAATTATTATTTTCCAAGCCGGCGCGTTATCGCGTCGCGCCAATAATTTTTCCGCTTCGTCGATGAGAACGGCCAACGGAGCGGACGTAGGGAAACTTGCGTGATACCGGGAGGGCGAAAAAAACACGAGCTCGCGAGTAAGCTCGTTTGTTTTCTTTTATTGCCGACTCAGAAACCCCAAGATTCATTCGATTTGGTTTAGCAGAAAGAAAGAAAACGAGATAAAGAAAAATGGTTACGAATAAAGAATTCATTAACTTACGTAGAAAGTAAATGATTTTACCAATTCCTTCTTTAGTCCAATGGGACGCGTAAGAGAACTCAGAATACTATACTAGAATATACGTGAATTTCGATTGTTTAATATTGGAATTCTTGGCATCGCTCTGTATCGAATAATCCATTGCCGATAAAGCAACCCGGCGCATACAAATCCCTCCCTTTCATAAATATAACACATCCCACGAACACAGATTTACTAATGATGCGCATGCCTATCTGTGCACGAACGTAATAAAGACCGCATTTGTGAATTGTGAGATGCATTATTATGTTGCAGTTATCGATTAATATTTGTTGCAACGCACAACGTTGTGATGTTGCGCGCGTACACTGGCTATTTGAAATTGAATAAAATAACGAAAATAAAAAACAAAAAAAATCATTTCATTTTTATTGTAGAATTACGCAAATATATAAATATATGCGTTTATAAATATATGCGATCGGAGAAGAGAGAACATGTTTATTTAAAAAAATATTTTATTAAAGCAAAACGTACGATATACAGATTCTTCATTCTTGTGATCTGATATTTATCGAATATGCTCGGCACGCTTTTGTATCCGCGTTGATAAATATGGATCTGTGTGTTTTTCCAAGATATTTTTGCATATTTATTGTCGTCATCTAATCTCTGGATCACACACGGATCGAATGGCAATGAGAACTGATATCTCTATACGCGATATCGAATTTTATTAAACGCAAACTCATTCTGTCTCAGAATACACGGTGAAGAGCGGCGAGAATTTTTTTTCGCCCGTTGTGTATTTATTCTCTACCGCGCCGGGTTTTTTTTCGAAGCCATTCGTTCCATTTTCTTCCGCTCACTGCGTACATTCCGCTCGTTAAGCGTGTGTGTAACGTATATGCAAACATATGGTTCAATTACGGGAGTTTGTACATAATGATCTAATTGCGGTATCGAGAAGCAAATTGGGGTATGCTTTACGCTCTATTCGCGCGGCCGGTCGACATTGGCCGACATTTGCCGACATGTGCTGCCACGCGTGTGTGTGTGCATGTGTATGGGAAAACCTGGCGCAATAGAGCACGGCCGACGACGACGCTAAAGACGCTCGGTGCTAAAATATTCATGCCTCATAAGAGCGCCACATCGCGCGCCGGTAGTTTCCTAGGAAGCGATGTAACGTCGCGATGAGAGCGAGCGTGTGTGTTGCCAAACCACACCTTGTTCCCCTCGCTCTTCCACCATCGTTTGCAAATTTACGGGAGATTTCGAGCGAACCTTTAAGCGAATCCGCCACCGCCATCGCCACCGCCGCGCGCGGGTAACGATTCCGAGAGCGAGCGACGCGACGTGGTCCGGAAATTCGCGCGACCGCGCGCGTGCTTCGCGGAAAGTCGTCGTTTGGGATAAACCGCCGGGAGAAATGTTGGGGTTATACAAGATCGGGATATTAGTGGGAATTAACGGCATTAGAGTCGAACAGGGTATTACTCAATAGAGTACTAATGCCCAGTTAACCCTTAAACCGCCAAGACCGCCAAATGGCGTTCCATTGTGTGTGACGATTATCGCAATTTGATCACTCAACATCGCCATGGTATTACTAGTAAATTTGGTGGCGTATCTCTGTATATACTAACAGCGTTACCGTTCTCCATTATACTGCGGAATCTGTATTATAGCATGAAATTAATCTGTTGTTGCGAGATTACGACGTAAATTGTTCGACGACGATTTGATTGTTCGAGCGGAAACTCTTTTTTTTTTTTTTGTTTTGTTTTGTTTTGTTTTTGCGACGGCGGTGGATCTTTATTCGACCGGACGTCGAGAAGATAACAATTTCATTTTGTAATTATGTGACAAACTCGTTTATCTCGTCAGCAGGCCGCGACTCTTCTTCGCCTCCGGTGAATTAAGAGGAAACGTTATTTTATCGTCGAAGACAACGCCGCGCGCAATTTATTCCAATAAATATCGGAATTCTCTTGGAGGTATGACAGGTTCGGGATAGTGTATCGATAATTCACATTGTCACGAGTTTACAGAGTGCGTAGAGCGGGATAACTATATCGCCGTTGCCGCGGATAATCTTTCATTCAACGTACCGGAGCAAGTCATTTGTATAACGAATCGCTGACGGTTGTTCGCGCGCACAATCGATTGGTACACACACACACACACACACATACAAACGCACATAGAGGAGAGAGCGCGGAGAATCGTTTGCAAGCCAGAAACTTTCCGAACTGTTTTCGTTGCTTCCGTAATTTCCTCATCCAATATTCAAAGAAAATACATGCCTGAAATAGTCGTTCGGCTTTTAAAATATTCATTTATTTTTACGCGCGATCTCTTGCGATCTATCGCGCGGATCCGCGAGCGCGATAAATTTCACATTGATCATTAAAGTTCGAGCCGAACACCGATATTCGATGTGCGGTGTTACAACTGTGTGTGTGTGTGCGCAGTCGCGTGAATCGTTATTAAGTTAACTATACGTTCCGCGTATAGTTTAATACCGCGGTCTGCGGGTGAATAGAATGTCCTTAATAGTAAGGTTGTATCCGCACAATGCGACTGGCGCTTCCCGAATGCCAATATGACGGATTTCCCGAGAGGGTTGCAAACTACTTGCGGAGTGAGGGCACGTACTACGAACCGACAGTGGCCGATCGGTTAATGTTAATACGCGCACGCGTGTCAGAATTGCTTCTCACATTGTTAGAGCGTATTCGCACAATAGCTACCGCACGGATCTTGTCCCCAAACTCCAATGTAAGACGCTTGCGAATAGTCGAGGAATTTGCATACGCGGATATATAGGTATGTAGAAGGAGACATTTACGCGATCTTCCCTCGCGCTATTCTCTTGTGTCGTTTTCACGCGATCTCGTCGGGATCTCGTAATATCGTCTCTCTTCTGATACTTTTGCGTGTAAAGAGAACAAAATGCATTCCGACAATAAGTGATCCCGTCTTGGGGATATTTTCGAGATCTGAAAATTGATCCACGTGCGAATGTTTGCGCATACGTGGTAAGAACAAGCACATTTTATTATAGAGATTGTTATTTTAAATTTCAGTTTTCCGTGTGCATATAAGCGCACTTTGATTTAATTTTATAATGGATGAGACGTTGAATTTGTTACATTATATATAAATCCTAAAATTTCAGTTTTATATATATATATATGTATGTGTGTATAATCGTGCTCTAAACTTGCATATTTTCGTTCCGCTCTCATTTCGGAGTTTCTTATCTTGACGCATACATGCCACTCGCTAACTTTTCTTACTCCCTTTTTTTAACTGCATGTCGTACAGTTTATACAAGCGGTGGATAAAGAAAACGAATGTGCATTTACTTTGCATTTACACGCGGAAAAAACAGAGTAATTAAAGTGTCTCATAGCGACGGTGGGTTTAATATTACACGTGATAATTAAATAAACGTCAAATGTACTTTTTTTTTTTTTTTGCTCCGGTTAATTAAAATAATTACAACAACAAACGCGAACAATTTATCACCATGACCATGATAAAGTAATTAATTCTCGCGAACAGTTTAGTTTACATTCCCACGTACATGTTTTATCTAAGAGGAAAAAATTATATTTTACAATTTTTATGTTAATAAGTAACAAAGAACGAGAAAATTTATTTATTTTTAAAACATATAATCACTTTGTGATCTAAATATTTCCCGCGCTTAGAAAAAGTGCGATTCGCTTTCAATGGACAAATCTTCGGAGTCGGGATTGTTTTTATTTCGGAGAGAAAAAAAAAAGAGAGAATATATACACACATTGGTCCATAAAAATATCCCGATTTTAAGTACCTACACGTCGTAAGTATTACACGTATATCGTACGCGTTTTAAGTACAATTCTTGCGAAACCACTTAAACAGTCTGACTGGCCTCGGAAAAGAAGGCTCCATGATTCACCATTTCGTTTATTTTCGCGAGACCGACAACGCTCGATCTTAAAAACGACACGGAAACTTACACCGTACCTTCTTACGTCTTTACGGCTTAATGATAGTAACGTGCACTCACGTAGAGCGAATTTGCGCGAGGTACGTTTTCAAAGAGTCGTTACGCGTTGTAAAGTGGGCGAATGTTCTCATGGGAGCAGCGACTATAAAGTCCCGGGGGTTGCATATGCACGAGAGCGCGGGCCGTGATATTTTTACGTTTTCTCGGGGGTAATTTCCGGCAAGGTAAGACAGCTTAACGTACTTCTTGTACACACGAGAAGGAGGAAAAGTATACCCGTCTTATATCTTTTCTTCGCCGATTCCGGTTCAATTTGAGTTCACGTCGCGCAGTTTCTGTGTTTCGAAGGTCGGCACGTGCGGCTCCTGCAATTCCTTCGGAACTTTTACAATCCCCGACTCCGCTCGACGTAGTACGGAGGAAACTGCATCTCGAGATGAGGCATGGTTGTTCCTTATTTCACTTCCTCTTTTTTATTGCGCCGTCGCACGTTCCGCTGCATGCAAAAGTACGATGTTAAATCGACGCTCGTGTATCATACGTCATACTTATCGATAGATCAACGCTCTGCTTCGCACTTTCTTTCAATTCGGATGCGCGCGTGAATCGCATGAGCGATATCAATCGAATTTTTGTGTATGTATGTGTGCAATAATTTTTTGATAACGTATTCGCGATTATTATTATAGTTGAGAATCCTCAGTTGTGCACGTGCTCACGTCAATTTTATTATCATGACAAATATTAACCGTTTTCGCCACGTTCCGCATCAGATATTTTATTGTAGGGACACGCTTGATGGTTTATTTTACCTATTTATTATTCACACAAACGCGGGAACTTTATCTGACAAACTCACAAAATATGTTCTGCTAATACACACGGCTTAATACCGGCGGATTTAGCAACAACACGCGCTGCTTTTCTGTGCACTAAGCGGGTTTGGCTTATGAAAGTGTGGAATGAAATCATGTTAATATATTTATCGGTGTATTTCACCACACACGCATACACACACATACTATTGTATTAAAACTTTTAATTAAATTTTATTTAATGCAACATTTTTCGTTTTAATTCTCTTCGTAAGATTTACAACTATCGTTTATCACGTTTTTTTTTATTTTTTTTATTTTTTATTTTTATTATTATTGTTGTGTGTTATGTTTCTAGAAATAAAATTTGAGAGGCAGAAAATATATATAATTACAATAATGCGATGCTTGCAAGTATTATCCTGCAATAATACACATATACGTAATACATATACAAGGTGTCTGAGAAATTTTTGCCAAGTTGAAATGTGAATTAATCTGAACTGAAAAGTTATATGCTATTTTGCAAAATTTGCAATTTATTTAGAGTAATTAATTAATCAAACCCAATGAGCGAAGCGAAGATTTGGACTTTGTAGATAGGTATGGATGATTTTCAGTTGTAAAGAAAAATGGCTTACTTCATGCAATCTCTTGACAGCAAGGGGCGGAGCAAATAAACGAGCGGTGTATGACACAGCTTCTTGCAATCAGCTTTTCACAACTGAACATACACGCCTACAGAGTTCAGATCATCGTTTTCCGCGCGCTCATTGGGGGTATCACATGTATTAATTAATTAATGTATTAATAACTTTCGCGAATTTTGCAAAATAATACATGACTTTTTGACTCAGATTAATTAAATCTATCTTCACACTTCAGCTTCGAGGTCAACATTTTTCAAACACCCTGTACATTATTATTACGTATAGACGTTATTACGCAATAAATTTCTCAGTCTTTGATTCGATTCAATGTGCAATCTAACTTCTCCAATGGAAAAGATTATACGGTATTGTAAACCAGATAGGCAGAAATATGCTCTAATTGATATGTTCACAAAGACTTCCACGAACGCGTATCGTGGTCCGTAACCATCGCAACAGGTACATCTATAGATATGTATATATCACATCGACAAATATGCGAAACGGATAGTTTGTTTGTTTTAGCGTTTGTGATAGCGCTATTCGCTAATTGATATGATCAAAGTGAATAATTTTATAATAACTCTATTGAAAAAAAAAAATAGTTTACTAAATTGGTTTTTAGACAGTTTTTATAACCTTTATAGACATGGCATTTAATAGTTTCTGGCAAATTGAAAAAAAATGTCATCAGTATTTAAATTGCTAATATAAATTTTGCCAATATACAGAGTCAAGTTTATTGAGCGAGAATTCGAATGGAAGTTTTAGAAAACAATTTTTGTATTTCCATAACACAGTTGAATAGATCCATTGTTGCCACGTATATAACGTTAATATATATCGGAAATGTTTTATATTAACGGATAAAGCAGAATAATTTACTGCATGTTTGCAAAGCTCGTGCCGTTGTGCGAATTATTCACAACGAAAACAATGCGAGTTATAATCACAGATATTATTTTCTACGGTTTTTTTTTTGTTCTTTTTCTCGTTTTTTTTTTTTGTTTTTAACAAAGCTGGTAGGTTATCCTCTCGCGACGCTATTTGCATTTGTGACTAAAGCTAATTTTTTGCATTTATTTCCACAAATTAAACACACTATTGCGAAATTTAGAGATTTACACTATGTGTGGCTTGTTAAATCACAGCAATTTTATTAAATTTTATAATGAGAGAAATAAATACATATACAAATTGGAAGAACGCCAATTCTGAACATTGCAACGAATAAACGTAAAATATTCAATTGCATAATAATTACACGGTTGGATCACCTTGACACACGAGAATATTTTAGGTATCAACTGTCTAACGTTCAACGTGCGAATTATGATAATTAATAGACGCGTTTAATTTCGCGCGATCGCAATTTTATTTCATTTATGTTTAGACCGGTTATGTAACGCAAACATATTTCGACACGAAGGCGCGTAGGTAAAGGATTCTCCTCATAGAAACTTCCTGCAGAGAGTGGTGTAAATCATGGACGAAGGTTAAAGGTTTCCGATAATCCTTCATATATCACGCTATGCGCGCGGCTCAAATTAACGTAAATGCGGTTTTCGCTCTCTGAATCTAGTAATTGTTACTTCTACCAAGGGACGGCGGTTTTACCACTCGCTCCGTTACTTGAAACTTGTTCTCTTGTTATGTTACTCTTAACCTATCGAGACTAGAATTTCCTGTTCGCTACACGGGGTGAACTTGATTTTAAACGCGCTTATATATACACATACACACACACACGCTCTGCGATCCAGTTTCTCTGCGTGCTATAATTCAAAACAGCCTAAAGCTGGAGAAAAGGACAACGGAAGGTCATTAGCATATTCTCTCCCTCTCCCTCTCTCTTTCTCTCTCTCTCTCTATTTCTCTCTCTATTTCTCTCTCTTTTTCTGTGTGTACATACGCAAATTAGTAGCAGAAAATTTTTTGTATTTAATTTTCACACGTATATTTTTAATATATTGATGTTAATAGAATTAAATAAAATGCATTCAATTGCATTTGTAAGCGCGAACATTTAGCGTAGATATATAATTTATGATTGAAGCCAGCTGTTAAAAGGCATTTCATAAAAATTAACATGTAATTACTGGCGTAATAAAAGACGTATAATTGGTTGGCAATGATCGCGCCCGGGTTTCTAATGGCGAAACTGTAATTGGAAAATGGCGTCCTTTATATGCAAAAGAAACGAAAGTGAAGACGTTGTCGAGCGAGTTGCGATTCTGAATATTCATACGTGCATTTGCATATCTTGAAAGTACAACGTATTGATTTGTCCCGGGGTTTTCTCGTCATTATTTCTCGCTTATTAATTGATCTCGTTCTCTTCTTTCATCTCAACATTGAAAACCTTATCAACGTGTAAAAAAAGTTCTTTTTTTTTTTTTTTTGTCTTATTCATTACTTTATTCTTATGAATTCCGATATTCTTTCTATTCATATTGAAAGAATATAAATTACTTCGCTGAAAGACTTCGGTGCAATTCCCGTTTACTTCTGTCACACGCTTCACCATGCGCTATAAACGGTGTAATCGACTCTCCTTTGTTTTCTTTGCTTTGCGACACACGAATATTTCATTCTATTCTAACAAATACATACTTGTATACGTATATATTATACATTATTTTATATTTATCGTTTATATTTATCTATGAGATTGACAATACGGACACCGTACACATGAAGGACGTCTATTGTGCGTTGATCGTCGGAAAAGGCACCGGTGAAACAACAATACATCACTGTAAATTGCATCGTGATCGATATATCGAGTGTGTATGTGTGTATGTATGTGTGTGTGTATACAAAGTACGCATTGTGGTATCGTATAGCGTTTGTTTGCAACAACAACGTGGTGCGTGCCGTATCTCTTTTGTTTTTATTATTCCCAAACTTGCGAAGTTGCATGCAACGGGCTCGTTATAACCTTTCGGAATATTAAAGGCAACCCCAGGGTCGTAGTGGATTCGATAAGATTATATACCGATGCGTCTCCAGACGGGACGATATTCCGCGTATTAAGCGCTATTTCACGGGACATCGAACGGTCACGATACTAATCCCAACGCCGTGCGGCAATATGACAGCGCGACACGCGCGGCGCTGCACGGTTGCACCAATCGCGTTGTATATCCACGGACGTTTGGACGCACAAATCATCAGAGGAATATCAAATATTCTCGCGGGATAATAATTTAGACGGAACGCGATGAGAACTGCGTACGTTGGATTGCGCGCGTATACACACGGGGCGATTAATCTTTAATTGCGACGATATATAAAGGAAACGTTTTGTTAATAAGCATGTCGGACAGCGGCTGAAAACCGCGTAGCCGGGAGAGAGTTTATCGCGATATCATGAAGGTTGAGCCGAGCGAGTGCGGATTATTCGTCGTAAAGTGGTTTCCCTCGGAGCTTTCGTTCTCGAATCCCCCCGTGTTGCCGGGATAACATACCGCACACTTACCGCCCGAAAGGCTACGGTCTACCGGATCCGACTGTTGTGCATAATAATACGCGTTATTATACCGTAAGGATGTTCTCGAGTTCGTACACGCGCGCGCAAAATTCCCTCTCTGTCGATACTACCGCCTAATTTCAATCTTCCCGAACGTTATTAAACTTTACCCGAAAGTTATGTGCCGTTCGATGTAGTATGTACATATACATACATACGTAGTCAACGCAGAGCCGGCTTCCGCGCGCGCGTATACATGAAAACGGCAAATCGCAACCGCGCGCTCTTATCGCTTCGGGGAATTTCCGAAAAACTTTCGAGTCCGCAAACGAATTCAGAGAGATGGAAATTTCTGAAGCAGAGCAAACATCTGCGAGAAAGTTGCACCTTTTCTTACGTGGAATACGTATGAAGTTTTTAGCTGTTTTTTTTTTATGTGTAAAAAGAATTTTATATAAATCTTTCGCGGTAATACGTCGAGCGTTCGAGATAACTTGAATATCTGATTCTATACAAAAGATTTGAGATTGTGTGTAAATGATAACGTGTTGTCTCTCTCTCTCTCTCTCTCTCTCTTTTTTATGTAATATTCTGCATATTTTTGATTAAAATGCGAAAATAATAATTTTGCTTTAATACTTTTGCAACGAACGCAAAAGCGAAGCATCTAACTGTGTAACAAAACACGATTATTGCTCATTCTGCGGAGGCATCATCTGTAAATAACGTGCACTATTTCTCTACAAAAGTACACGCACGCCGCGACAAAGCGGATCGATATTTCATTTGGCGGACTACCTGCTTTAAAGCTCGGACGTGTAGCCACAAGACCGGATTGCTTTGGACAGTACTAGTCATATTGCAGTTTGTAGCAAGAATGTTGACAAACACTTCATTAGAGTCTTCTCTCTCTCTCTATATATATATATATATATGTATATATATATGTATATATGTATATATTACTTATTACTATTATTAATATTTTATTATTAATATTTTATTATTAATATTTTATTATTAATATTTTTTTACACATACCTCGTTTTTAAATAATTTCTCGAACTCGTTAAAATTATAAAAATTTACAAAAATTTTTTCAGCGATTAAGATGACACACTTTTTAAACTCTCATTCGGAACATATTTTTCTAAAACGCAGTTTTTTATTTTCATTTTTTTATTTCCATTAATAACTGCTCTTGTCGAGTTATGTACATGTGAATTTCTGACTGTTATACAAAATCCTGTATATTATTACATGTACATATATACATGTACGCAGTTTAAAGTATGCTTCATACAGCCACATTCCCGATTCTCTGTTGCTCAGTGAAACTTTTGTGAAACTAGTTTCTTGAAGATCTTCATGTAACTTTGGAGAGGTGATATCAAGTAGTTGTTAGCCTCTTCCCCCCAACGAAAATAAGAGAGCATCCCACTATTGCGCGATGCAACCGAAAAGAAAGTCTCTCTCCGAGAGATGTAAGACAGGAAGAAAAAAGAACTTTACATGCAATTTGCATAAAAATAAAAAAGTCACTCGAGGAAAACTTGAATTGTAAGTACGACTCTCTTTTACACAGGGAAGAGCTATTATAAATACACTATATCGACGATACGATGGCAACTCTTGCGACTTCAATCGCCCTAACTTCTGTCGGTGACAGATACGACGATACGTGCGACAATCGCAGTTTATAAAAACGACATTCTATTTATGTGAGATAAGTAACCTTTGAAAGTGTAGGAGAGATAAGTAGATCGTAAAGGTGAATCCGATAAAAGTCTTCAGCATCGATCTGATGCACAACCGCACACACACACACACACGCGCGCGCACGCACCACATGTAGATGTGGTCTGTGTACATATATTTATCTTCTCATATACGTTCGATAATATCCACCCGAAGATACTGAGGTGCTTTTAGAAGGGAAGCGATATATATGTTTGCAAGCGATAAGATAATTTTGTAGCTCGGAAGAGCTGGTTTGCGAATCGATAGATAAACAAGGAAGTTGATATTTGTGAGATCTACATAGCAATCAATGGGGAAAAAAAATATACTGTGCGAACGTTGCAGTTGTGAGCAGCGTTTCTCACCAATTTACGCGAATGAGCCATAATTTGTTATTAACTCGATCCGATATCTGTTCAAATAAAATGCGCGAATATGACGCGAGAAATGGATAAGTAAATTTGTACTTTCCAAAAAATAGTCTTTTGCCGCGCTCGCGTAATTACGTACGTTGTTATTCACAGCACAATGAAGCGCGTCACGAAAAGGAAAAATATCAATAATCTCATATTAAATTCGTTAAAATTTGTTTGTTGCCATGCGGTTTGTAATTTATGTGTTCTCCGAAAATTTTTTGGATTATCGTTAAGGAAGTAATATTCTATGTTTAAAAAGTGGTCGCGGCTAACGTCGTTTACGTAACAGCTTTTCGATATAAAATAGCGCAACGTATAGGGATGCAACGAAAGCTATTACTCCAAAAGTTAAGGTGTTTCGACATACTAATAAATCACTCGTATCTACATGCATGTGACAGATAGTAACGTCGGTACTTTCATACAGTTTTACGGGCTTCGGACATTTCAACGGGCCATTTATACATATATATATATATATGTGGGGGGGGGGTCGCGCGCGCGTATATAGCTAATAATAATAAAGTTTTTACATGTGACAGCGAAAAAATATTATAAATGTAGAATCGATGCTGTTACTAAAATGAAAAATACAAAGCAAAAGACTAAGAGAGAAAAAAATTTGTGCACGTATACACGACACAGAGAATAGAATTTTTTTTAAATATTTTTTTTAGTTTTTTGTTTTAATCTCCAAGAATATACGCTTCTCTTTGAATCATGAATTTGTCATTTGGTGTCTGTCGTTTTTTTATATTCTCCAATACCTGCCGCATCATTCTGCGAATGTGTATTAAACGTATTGTTTTAACAAAGGAAGTAAAAAAACTGGCAAGCGCGCGTTTTACTTCCGTTTCGCTTGACGCACGACGGAGAATTCATTTAATTATTCAAATTACGCGTGACATACTTACTCGGGAAGTGGCTCTTACATCCTAACGCGATGTCGTCGCGACCCTCGCGTCGAATTTCTCAAGAAGAGATGGAACAGCTGAAAAAACCGAAGCGCAGAAATCTTTCAGACCCGAACAAGACAATGCACTTCCTTACTCGCGCGCGTTCCTCGAATTATCAACTCACTCCGTACGGTCTCTCACTATTATAGCCTTTACTAAATCGGTTTTGCATAATCCCGCTTGAAATCGGTTTTACTCAGAGGATTCAGAGCGGATTGTACGTGCCGAAATTTTTTTGCGCGCTTCACTCCGGTAGGTACAGAGAGAGATTGGTCGTGTCAATTTAGTGTATTGTGTTTACGTTTAATTTGCGTCCCCCGCACTTTTTATTATAAATTCACACGTCGTATTACATTTATTTGATAAAAGACGTCGAGCAAAATTATCGGAAAAAATTATTGTTAACACATTCATAGGTTTTGTGTCTTTTTTTTTTTTTTTTTTATTCTTTTATTTTATAATTTTCTTGGTATTTTTTCACGCGTTACTTTTATCCGATTATCTTATTGATTGCGAATTATTTTTACGCTATTTCGTTTCGAATACCTGTTACGTTAATGCAAGTACGTTCGCATACGACTACAGAGAGGCATGTACGCAGAAGAATTGTTTTGCGCGCGTGCTTTTCGTTGGGATGGAACGTTTCCCTCTATTGTCCGATAAAATCAAATATGAGGGAAGGAGAAGAGAGAGGGAGAGAGAGAGAGAGAGAGAGAGAGAGTTCGCTTAGAATTCTCCGAAGCTCGATATAAATTCTCGACTATTGGTTGCGCAGGGGAGAATCAGATTAAGGAGCGTAGAACGATTACCAATAACGCGTCGAGGAATTTTTTGTGCGATGCCACGAACGAGCGAGGTGGCGAGAGGGAAATGAAATCGATAGGATTAGCGGAATCGCGACAAGAGCGTTTCTCTCTTGGGCGGCGATGAATACGGGCGGAAAACTCGCGCCACGCCGCGGAGCGGAATTTCAACCGGCTGCGTTTGTGTGTGCAACCGCAGAACTGAAATTACGCAACAAACGCACGTCCATCTTGCTATCGCCGACTACGGGTCCGTAATCCATATTGCCGTAATAATCCATAAACAGCAGCGTCATCGGTGGCGTTTGGCATTATCGGATTTGTAAACTGGTCAACGTTTGTGACGTGGCGCGGTAAACTCATTGACGTTCAAATATTCTCCACCTCTCCTCCCCCCTTCGCCTCACCCTCTTCAATTTCCAGCTCTTCGATCCTATACCCTCGGTTGCCGTCGTACTGTAATCGCAGTCGTGCAGCATACATGCATACTGATGCACGCGCGCATCGCTCGACATAGTTGTCTCCGTTTCGCGGAACAATTTGTGGGTGGTAGTATCCGACGCGAAATTGGGGGGGGGGGGAGTCTTGCGCGATCGGATTCCGACGATACGCTGACCTTAATTTCATTTCATCCAATTTCGGCGAGCAATACTGTGACAGTCGGGTATGATAAATTAGAGACGGCTCACGGATAACGGTGTAGATTTGTGACCACGAATTTCTGAGATTATAAACAGATAATGAATAGTTTCCCGTTCTCTCGAATTTGAGACGAGCAATTACAGGAGATGCGAAAATCACAACGTGCGGATAGATACGAAAACTACCACGTGTGCATCTTAACAATTTAGAAAAGTGGCTAGGCACTCTATAATAATTCTGACGATGATTGCGCGTGCGTGTGTGCGCACTTGCACGAAAAAAAAAAAACAAAAAAAACAAACAAAATCCGCATTATGCTTTTGCTGGATTGTGTTCGCAAAAATAACAACCCCCCAAGTATTTATACTTCGATGCACATCGATAACGACGTCTGTAATTTTGCGTAATTTATTGACGATGATTCATTCCCTCGTGACTGGTTCCTAATTAACGATGCGTATGAAATTTCAGCGGAGCGAGAGAAGCGAACCATGAGGGCTGAAATTACATAGCCGCTCTTACGTACGACAAGTTGACCGCTTATCGATTAAACCTAGATTCGTAAACCATACGACTTTGTATATTGAATTACTTCAAGAACTTTTTTTTTTTTTTTTTTTTTTTTTTCTAAAGGGCAGAGTATATTTTATGTCGCACGCGCGACGTACATACGCATATCTCGTACATATGTATACGTATATATATATATATGTACGCATCGGTCACGGCGGATCTCGTAATTGCGTATATTTTTTTTTGCATTAAAATTATATAATTAGAGTTATACAGCTGTTGCGCGAAGCAAACGTTAAGCTCCGAGCGAGGGGCCCCGAGCTATCTTGCTTTCATTTGATCAAAGCGAGATAACACGCAAGTTTCTCGGGCAATAATTTCGTCGGATTTATTACTAAACTTTTAGATTTCGCAACTATATACACTTGCATCGTATTCGCGTATACGAGATGATTCGACTAGCTTTGCAATTTCCTAGTCTGAGTTGAGTGTCAAAGTTCCGATGTTATCCAAGTTCGTGCCGATTTCCTTCGCGGTGTGTCAGCGTCTCTCTCCCCCTCGTGTTCCGGAATTGCGATCGGAATTTCGGATATCGATATGCGTGCGATATGTATATATATATATATATATATGTATACAAGCATAACTTATCGAAATGCGAGTGGGAAAATGTGGTTTTAGTAGGAACACATTTTTCGACGGTCTTTCGCAAATGATACCCGAGAATGACAGCCCCGTGTGACGAAAACGATTGGAACGCGAGAGATAGTTTCCGGCGTGTTATGCGACGTGTAAGTCGTACGAACACATATCCTAATGTGACAGCGCGCGCATTTATTTTTGTTGGAGCGAAAGTGCCCTTTCCTCTTCATATGGGGAATTGGTTTCCAGAGTTTCTCGAACGTGAGCGTGCGCGGTGAAATATACGAGTCCGAGGCGTCGTAATGTCGACGATGGAAAGAGCTACGGGCACGTACGCGTTTTAAGCGAGTCCCAAGTTAGAAACCCGATGGAAGCCGTGATTTCGAGGACCTGCCAGAGAGAGAGAGAGAGAGAGAGAGAGGACGGAGAAGCGAGAGAGAGAGAGAAACGCGCGGGGACTTCTCGAGGAAGACGCGAATCACGTACGCGTATATAAGATTCGCTGGCGGCAGCGCCAGTACGACGAGAGAGTACGTGTGTATTCAGGCAAAGTGGGAGGGGGGGATACAAAAAAAAGTATGTGTGCTCAACGAACGATCGCGGCCGCGCGCAGCGCGCGAAATTATGAAGCAACTCGAAGCGCGGCCGGGGTCGATCGTTTGTATGCAGAGCAAACGTATCGTCGAGCTGTGTGGGTTAACCTAACCTGGAATCGCGCTTGGGTTACATACATTCAGTGTAACAAAATAATTCAAGAGAGATGCTCGCGTTAATCGCGCGAGCCCCGATGCCCAACAACAACAGATCGGCTATCAATTATATTGTCTCTAATAATTTTATTGCGTGTCCGACCGACATTTGTAACGCGGCGAACGACCGCGGCGTTAATAGTATCTGATGCCGCGAGTGAACTCTGTCGGCTGACAAGTTGATGTTATTGATACAAGCACAACGAAAATGTGACCCCCGTACCATTCAACGTTTGCCCAACGTACACGTACACGCGCTTAAACGGGCTTTAGTCGGTGGATTTACGCGCGATCTTCGTTTGCCGTGTAAATCCTGCTGCTCGAAATTGGCAATTAGTTGGCTACCGTGTCTTTGCAGCGGTTCTGCGTCGGAAGCGTTTCCGGATAAATAATTGCCAATTCCGCCATGTCGGTTTCGCGAAAGGATTGTCCACGTGACAGCTCATTCTCTTTCATTTACGAAAATGTATGGCGTAGTTTAGCCGCACGTGGACGGATCGCGAATGTCACTTTAAGATCCGTTAACGCACGTACAGAAGAAAAAACACATCGATAGTCTTGTTATCGATTGTATATACGATACGTACACGTGTTTGAACGCGTTGTCTACCTTGTGTAGATCTTATGTTTTTTACTCGCAAAAAAAAGTGTCTCTTGTAATAATTATATTTTTTTTATTTATAATCATAACGTGCTCATTTAATATTCTCTCTCTCTCTCTCTTAAAATCTATTAGATCTATCTCGGTCACAGCATGAAACAGTTTTTTTTCTTGTTATTTTTATTATCGCAAGAAATAAGCGACGGTAGAAATTCAAGAGATAAGGTTAATAACGCAAATCGCGCGCCTCGCGCGAAAGAAATATCATCTTTAAGGATGTGTTCTTTAATCTTTGTGGAATTTTTATCGCAATGCGCTTTCGAATTTCCGCTCATACAAGCGTAGGTATGTTTTTCGTGAAAAGCGTTCTTTTCTACCAATATCCTCCGCGAATATTCGGCAAGCGAGTGGGAAATGTATGTAGTTTTCCGGTGCATCCAGCTCAATCCTCTCACCTAGCATCCATTCTACTTTTATTTCTTGGCTCCGCAGTCGGTCTTTAGTCTTGAAAAAGTGCAGCTTTTCTCTCGCAATGTGGCCGTAGAACTTGACGGTTACTTTTCGTAAACGAGCGCTCGAGTAGATGGTACGTAACGGCTCAGAAATAGTGCAAAAGTGTGTTTTGTGTGTGTGTGTGTGTGTGTATGTATGTTTGTGTGTGTAGTAATATATAATTCACGCGTAATAATTAATCTACCGGAGTAATCATATTTTGCACGCGCACACAAGAAATTCAATTACTTTTCTTAATAATACGTCAGAGCGCGCGGTGCACATTCACCGCGTGGCACGATTGATTGTGTGAGAGAAACGGGAGAGAAGCGCGCGCGCGCGCCTGAGAGAGTTCAAGTTCTTTCAGATGAAATATCTGAATACTTCATTTATCCGTTCGCGTCCGCGTTGCGATCTCATTAAGAGAGTCAGCGGGTGATATTCTTGCGCCGGGACACGCGCGATGCCGCCCTCGCTGCAATTTTCACAGCTCCGTACTTCGGGGGGGAGGGGGAGGAGAGGGGATATAAAATTCTCTGCAATCTTCTTAATTTCGAAACGAAAGTTTCGGCGACGTGGCACTTTGCTCGAGTGCATCCGATCCGATGAATGGGGATCTCTGCTGCCCCGCTACATACGCTTTGCGAAGATATAAAAATCCATATAATACCGCGCGAAGGTCCACGAAGGAAGAATATTTTCCCAATCTGATGACGAACGTAACGGATAATGGTATTCAAAGAGGGATCTCTTAAAAATTCATGAACTTTCATTCATTCACGAAGTTACGTCGCGCACCCGGTACTTCCGCGATGTACTTTTTATTCGCTTAACCGTTTTCATGCGACAGGGATTTCATTGTTTCCGCAACCGAAAGAGAGAGAGAGAGAGAGAGGGAGAGAGAATGAGGGAGAGGGGGGGAGGGGAAGGCAACAGTATTATTCGTCTTCGAATTGAAATTCAACCGCGCGATTGAAATCACCGCGGAATGAGTTTGTCGAAATTAATCTCGTTGATGGTGGGGTCGAGCAGATTATCGATAATGCCCCCGCGAAGATCGCGATTTCCAGAAACTTTAGCTCTATAATGCATGAGCGCGCCTTTTATCTCCTTCCCAGGCGAAGCTCGTCGAATAGAATTTTTGATGCGCCACGCGATGCATTCATAGAACGAGTGACTTGGAGAGTGTCACGCTTACTCCGGCCGCGAATATTAAAGTCTTAAGTGCCGGGCATAAAACCTGCGGTGCGCGCGGAAACCGCGCGCGCGCTTTTCGCAACGCCGGATCGATACATACACACAGTAGCACGTTTTTTTTCTCAAAACTCTTTGCGCGCGTTAAATCCCATTTTGTGATGCAATATATCCGCCCGATCGATTTTCACCGGGAGCCGTTTGAAGAAACGTCGCGCGCATTATTTTGACACCACCCGCATGCATAGCGTAGTAATTCACGCGTAATCGAGTTAGGGTAAGAGGGTTCGTTTGAATATGCGAATTCAATTTAAACTGCGCTCGTGTTGGTGCAAACTCAATAAAGCGCACCGTAATAGATCGAACTTGGGTTTCGATGTGAGACTGCTTAGCTCGGGGTAGACGCGTCGGGACGCGCTCGACCTGAGCAGGTCGATGTGTTATAGAGGAGACCGGTCAGGTAAGGCCCGTTTCTCTCGGCGTTGCCACGCGTACCAACTGGCCATTGGTTGGGACTCAAAGCGTTCTGCCTTTGGTTCTATTTGTGCGACGGACAGGTACATACGTCCAAAGATACGACGCCTACGAGTGCGAGCAGCCATTGTATGCTGGTACGTAATACCGTAGAATCGCCTTGTGGCAATCTCTCTCTCTCTCTCTCTTTCTCTCTCTCTCTCTCTCTCTCTCTCTCTATCTCTCTATCTATCTATCTCTCTCTCTTTCTCTCTCTCTCTCTTTCTCTCTCTCTCTCTTGTTCGCTTGCTCACTCGTTTGCTCGCCCGCTCGCTTTCTCTTTCCGTCTTCCTCCTCCCGTTACGGCTCACCCGCTCTTTCTCTCAGTCTCGTTCCCCGGGAAGACGGGCAAGCTGATCCATCTGTACGAACTGCTACGCCGCATTGTTCTCGAATGGTACAGCTGGCTCTCATACTCTCGCGTCGATGCCGACACGTATTCGCGTATGGAATGCTTTGTGCTCACCCGACATGTCTTGCTTGACGATGACATGATGGCAGGATCGTATGAACATATAATTATTTCAGACGATAGTGTGTGTGGGTCGAATCGACATTTGCGCGTTTATTGTTGTCATTATTATAATTATTATCCTTACTTTCGCAAATGAGAAAAAAATCGGAGCGAAGAATCGAGCGATACATCGTGGACGCGACGCCGCACATTCTCCGTATTGGTCGACCGTCGCAAATTAAGTTCAGTCCAGTACCCTTCGTTCTAATCTGTTATGTCCATTGTCTCGGGATGCTTTCCGGAAATGGAATTAAACAACAATGCAGCGCCGCGGCCAGGAAACTATATACCCGAGTACTTTGGGGGTCTAAATCTGATATAGTTGGAAATAATCGATGGCACTCAATTTTATTGGGAAGTGAATTGTGCGGAGACAAGTCCACAAAAAAAAGTCCATTGTCAGATGAGGGCGCTTTGAACCTTGGTTGTTTATTGTAGAAAATTTCCGGTTTGTCTTTCCGCAAAATTTACGGATTCTTGTCCGATAGAGATAGTACATTTTTTATCTGGTTGCTTCATCAAAGCGTCGCGGTAAACGGCGGAATTGCCGTGGGTGCGCCGTGATATTCGCTTGTGCGGGATATTCGACAAGGCGTAACAGAAATTCGCGATTGTTTTATAACTTGATTTTGCATATTGATGTGTGTTCGTTTGACCTTAAAAAAAAATGTGGCAATAAAATTGTGTGCTTTGAATTGCCGAATATTCGCGATCTCTTGCTTATGCATCAGGTATAGAGACATCGGCAATATTTAATATGCGAAATGAAAACCTATTATTTGCGCGCACCGTTGTATCGCTGCGGCAGCGGCCGATAAAATTAATTGTCCGCAAGCACATTTAATTTTGTATCGCGTACAACACACATATACACACACGTATGTCGTATGAAATATAGTTATTGTGGTAGGTCTCTGATACTTTGTTATTAATACGTAACGTCATTATGGCGGTTGACGTTTCTTTTACAAAATTGACGTCTCCATTTCCGTGACGTTTTGTTCTCCAAAGGTGCATGTATTAATTATGTTATATATATATGTATATATGTATATAAATATATTTATATATATATATATATATATATATATATATTATATATATAAAATATTCGCAAATCATTTTATCATAAAACCAATAGTTTGTTATGCAAAATAATAATTATAAGTGTATTTTATTTTGGAAATTCACATTTTATATATCATAATAATAACAGTGATAACGACCGCAAAATATTTAATTATTTCTTTATAAATTGATATTTTTGCTTGAATTTAATATGCGATATCTATTAGTTTTGTACATATGTATATATATATATATATAGACGTGCGTTTCGATATTAACCGCCAGTACTGGAAATCTATAGCACATGCGACGTGAAATATAGATTTTAAGTACTGAATATCGAAACGCGACCATAATCTGCTCTTATTTCTCGGCTATGTTCGAAAAGGAACTTTAATTTCAGCCGCGAACCGATTTATCTCGATAAAAGTAAAAACGATATCGCGCATATGAAGCTCTTTATGTGTCGCGAAGGCGTATAAAACAGCGCTGCGATTTTCGAAAACGCGTATATAGGTGTGTGTGCAAATATTAAAACAGGTCGCGAGAATTATGTGAAAGCGCGACCTAAAGTGTAGGCATTTGTATTTCATCGTCGACAGAAATGAATTTACGGCCGTGCGGCGAAGAAACATTCATGATTGTTTATGGCAGCGAGGTTTTCCGTCGAGGTCCTTTTTCTTCCTCCCGTTTCTCACACATTTATGCATCCGCGAGGGCCGCGCAAACAGCTACGGGACTGTCGTAAAAAAAAATCCCGCGACCATTGTTCATCGAGTTTACCATTTTCCACGTTTCTTCGTGACGCGACTTTTATCCCCCGCGGGAGTCGGTTCGTTTTTTCGAAGTTACGACTCGCTCGCGTTACGCAGTCTGGGCACATCGCGCGCGGGTGTATCTTATGGATCGCACCCCGCGCTGAAGGAGAAAGGAGGATGGGAAAACTCTGCATTACAATTACAGCGTAAAAAAGTTTAAGTCACTTAACGCCCGGTACACACAGTGTGCTGCGGCATCCCGGCGGTATTAAAACTGAAAGATACGCGAGCGCATTTATGCTAATGCAACGAAAAATCATGCGTGCGTCCTCCGTGCGCGCGGCGCGATAATACAAGAGAGAAAAGCTTTACAAAAACTATACGCCATTCCGTGTTATTTCGAAACGTGATTGCGCGAATCACTATTTATCTTATAAAAAATTATTGTTAAAAAATTTGAATATTTTGCTTTCTGTGGTTTTAATTCATTATGTTCGTATAAAATCGATTAAAAAAAAAAAATTAACTTGAAGCAGGAAAAGAAGGGAATATATTATAATAATATATCAATATTGATGTAAATCTGCATTGAGAAATACAAATATCTGGTCTCTCTTTTATTTCTTAAAATAACATGTTTAATTCATTGCATGTGTCAACCAGCGACGAATTTATTTGCGATAAAATAATAGATCCTCGAAATTCGTCCGCGAAGACGTTCAAATCGAGTCTTCCACCATCACGTGTCGGGTGGTATTTGCAATGATTTATTTCACAGACGGGCAACCGTACAGAGTCCTGGCCCTGTAACGCCCCACAGGAACCTCGACATTATGCGAGGGCGTATATGACTCTGAAGTTTCACGAGGATTCCGATATTTACTGCCTCGCGTGCCGGATAGAGTTCTTTATACCGATTTTACGTACCAGCTGTTGTGCTTCCTATCCGTAACTCTGACTTTTTCCCGGGAAAAATATAGGTCGCGCGCTTTCGAGAGCGTTCTCCCTGCACATGACAGTTTACGAAGGATCGTCGTCATCATCATCATCGTCGTCGTCGTCGTCGTCGTCATCGTCATCATCATCATCATCATCATCGTGACGAACAAACTCTCCGTCACATTTAATTCTGTCAGTTACATTTCAACAGAAGTATCGAATCGCGCGAGCGGCCTCCGCTCGAGTTGCATCTGCCAAAAGTTAGGTATATAGAACCGTCGCCGTTAACAGTGCCATGTTTCACCAAAGTACACACTATCGAATGACTATCTTTCGTGGGGTGTGTGCTGCTTCCCCTCGCACACATTCTACATATCTAAATTTATACACACGACCACATAATATATACGTGCAAGTAAGTTTATCATTTCGGAAGCGCGATGTGAGATAGAAAAATAATTTCACACGGAGGGGAAAAAGATCAGGGATTTAACTTCTTTCGCGTGTTTTGAACATTATTTAGCCATTCGCGTGATGGGACGTGGGATTTGATGTCGCGTAGCGAAAGGATAGAAGTAAAACCCTATGGGTTTTACGGCAAGCCAGATGGCGGAACACTAGAGATCTCCGTACTTCAGACACGAGAGGAAAATATATATACGTTTTTCCTATAACGATCTTATTTGTTTTCATGTCCGAATCTGCCGACGTTGCATATGAAATTTTTCGCGCGAGTCGGGAGGAATACGTCATTATTTTGTTTTCGCGGAAACCAACGTGTCGTTAGTTAGTTTTCTCCCGCTGATACAATAATGTTTGTTATCAAGTTTAATTAAAATATATTTTAATGCGGGAAAAATAATCTCAGGAAGAGAATATCTTTCCAATCTAAAAAGTAATAGAATAATCTCGAGGGAGAGAGAGAGAGAGAGAGAGAGAACTAGAAAACGCGCGCGCGCGCAATGCGCGTGTACAATGTGCATATTCATTAATGAAGTTTTACTGCGTTTCTTTAGCTTCTCTTCGGCAAAGTTGCTCGTCTCGCAATTGGGAAACAGCTGCAACAAAATAAACTACGAGCACTTTTCACGCATTTAAGAATTTTGTTCGTTTAAAACTTGAGGATAGTTTTTTCGTGATAAAACATAAATCTAATTAATGCGCAATATTACGATAATCACTTTAAGTGAGTTATTACAATTAGGTTGTTTTATATAGGCCGCGAAAGTATAAATTCACCGACGTGGCTTTTAGCATCGAGCGCGCGGCGACGAGCTCGAGCCCTTTTATCGGCCACTAAACTGCCGTTTCGTTGTCACATAGCGGGGCGCAAAAATGTGAAGCAGACGCCTAACTTCATCGCACACAAGTGCCGCAACGGGAAAGTGCCGGGCGCTCTTTACGGCTCTCGCAAGAACTTGGAATATCTTCTCCCGGAGAATGGGCCATTCCGTGATGAGAATTACAGTCCTTCTTCCCCGCTGCTGTCTGCGACGACCATTCGTTCGGCACTCGCAGCCGAGAAAGTCATTGTTCTAACGTGAATTTTCGTCAATTAATCGTCGCGTTCTGCTCCCACCCACGCTCACCACCATGTCTCTCGTTTCCATTCATCCAAATTAAATCGAGGCGGAATGGAATTCCATTTAACGTACGAATGCGTCCCGGCGATTAGGTTTCCCGCGCTGTTGCGCGTCGACCGCGCCGCGCTCGCTTTATACGTTATTATTATCGGAGTTTATTTTTACCTCGGAGGTTCCTCGCGCCATCAAAACCCGACGAAGTCACTCGCGGGGGGTAGGTGTGGCGGTGCGCGAGTCGTTGAACCGCGCGCGCGCGCGTCGCTATACTCGAAATCCTTATCGCGAACGTAAAACACGTGGAGGTTCTTGCGCGCGCCTCGTTTTTACCCGTAACGAGCAGCGAATATAACGACGCGCCCCCGGTATTCTCGAGCAACGACGCGAGCTGATACTGTAACTATTCGCGGTATCGGGTTAGCGATATACTTCCCTCCGGGCGACGATACTTCGTTACCTGTATAAGATTCCTCTACGGAGGATTCGCGCTGTTCATTCGGGGGGGGAGAGGTACATATACATGTGACGTAGTAGCTGATAGGTTGTACGTACCGAATCGATCGTTTCGCAGTCATTACGCGCGCATGCTGCGAATGGTGAGCGATCTAAAACTAGTCCGGTGGGATGGAAGACCGTCGAGGCAACAGAAACCGCATGACGTTTTGAAAGTTTCAGCAGCGAAACGCCGACGCGCAGCGCACGTATGGTATCCGCCAACCGGGGCTACGAAATTGTAATTGCTAATCGACGCCTCGGTCGCGTTATATTTGCCGCAGCCAAATTGAATTCGACCGCATATCAAATTGATCCATAATACGCGAGCCGGCCCGTCTCTCTTTCTTCGGTATTTTTGAATCGTTAATTGGAATTGATTAATAATTGATTTCTGCAATTTGCGCGCAAGCTCACTAATTCATTAACCGCTAATTAGAAACGTTACCACAATTAATTTTGGGGGCCCGAGCTTTTTCGACCGCACCGAGAAAAGACGGGTATGATAACCGACAGTAATGTTTTTTTTTTTTTTTTTTTTTTTTTTGAAGGGGAGAGAGAGAGAGAGAGAGAAAGAGTTTCGTGTGCACATTGCATATTTACGAGTATACGGTCTTTTAAAGTTCGGCGCTATTGAGCCCGGCCCCCTAAACGTCGTACCATGTACAGTGAAACGAAAAAAAAAATGCATATTCATCCGTTTATCATTATTCGCAACTCTGTATTGTAGCTTATTCTTCTCGGTTGCATTTCGCGACGAGAATCACCAAACGATTGATCGTCAAAAGATGATTTCGATAGAGAACCCATCTTTGTACAATCTATCAACTCGACTCGCTTTTGTCGGTCTTTACAACGCTATTATTGTAACGATAATACGTAATCGTATAGCCAACGATGCTTTCCTGACGTGCCTAATCTAGAACGTCCGTGTGTAACGCGCTTTGGGCGCTAGACCACAATTCCGAGAGAGCGTTTCAGGTCATGTAGCGAATGAAATTTGTTTCGATTGGCGGGCATCGATCTCCCGCGCGCGCGCGCGCAAACTATTCCTTTGACCTGTGCATTTTCCCCGGCAGATTTCATCGTCGCTCCTTCGAAACCTCTCTCTCTCTCTCTCTTTCCTTCCTCTCTCTCTCTCTCTCTCTCTCTTTCTCTCTCTCAGGCATGTCCACGACGAAAGCAAATGCAGTTCGCGTACGGAAGCGCAGAGTGCGGTCACGACATCGCGATATACTTGAGTGGAAACTAAACTATGTTCGATCGCGAAACACGAAACAACGGCATGCATACTCAACGTTGGTTCTTGCGATAGAAGATAACGTCGCTTCCAAATTGCCATCGTCTGAATACAATTGTGTACTGTCGAAACACACGTAATTAAAATATTTCGAATCGCACATTAATATATGTTTCAATATGTGCGAGCGTTTATACACAAAGTTATATACTCCAAATTCGTTCGCGCGCACATACGCACACGCGGCATTACACACACACACGCGCGGTTAAATTCACTAAAAATTCATTAATTTTGCTCGGAGCCGTATATCTCCACGAAGCAGAGAAAAGGTATTCTCCTGGCGCGACCTTTTCTCGACATCACCGGGCCCCGGCAATTTGCTTTCTGATTACGTCATCGCCTCTAAAAATGAGCGCGTTTTCGCGTCGGTCTATTCCGCGCGGTCCAGACCGAGCTCCTCTGTGTGTTATATTGCCGGACGACAAGCTTGATTACCTTCGTTCCAACAATGCCGTAGCCGCTCGCCGGAAAGGACGCGGTCTCAATTCCGCGAACTTAAAATTTCATGACAAAGAGTCGTCACGCGGCGACATTACGTTTAAGCAGTTCTTCGTGCGAGACATGCGCGTGCGCTCGCGCGAACACACACACATCTTCACAGATATACACATATATATATATATATATATATCTCTCGCGTCCCGAGTGCCGAATAATTAACGATCGGCCGCCTGTTTGTCTCACATATAAGTCGAGCTTAGTTATTCTATTAAGCCGCTCGACGCGGCCAATCGGCGCGTGATGCAGCTTATACCGTTCGCCGCGTTTACCGGGAAACGCGCGCACAGCCTGTATACGAACACGCAATGTGATTACGAGGGGGAGGAAACGGGAGGAGAGAAGGAGGTCGGTACATACAAATCTCAACAATAATTTATCTCACGGCGGAATCATCGCTACTGTATACTGTACTGTATACGGTTTGCGCGAGATATCGAGATATATTTCGCAAGTAAATATTAGAGCGGATTGTATTAAACACGGAGGATGCCAAATATGCGGTTTAATTAAATATTTCTGTATCAAAGTAATTTTACGGGAGTTTGCGCATATAAATGTTGAAAAGATGATCTAATATCAGATACACACGTAAAAACCACGTACTTCCTCAATTCGACGCTCGTTAGTGACGAATGATTTTTGGACTCACGTCATGATTTCCTCTTTAACGCGCGAGTGCGCTTGAAATAAATAGACAGAATTATGGACGGATTCGCGCACACAAGCGTACTTCACTTTCGAATTCAGGATCAAGTAGATTTGCCAAGGATTATGGCGTGGGACGCCATTATTTCACAAAGCGCGGCAAAGGATGTTCGTATATCGATGTTAATCCCCGGCAGGGGACAATGGCGCAAAAACTTTAGCAGTTTTACGCTCGATAGACTGGAGGGCCGTTGCCCATTCAATGGTCGACTTTATATCGTTGAAAGTACTACGAAAGAAAAGCTCTGGCGCAACCACTTTTTATATGGTTAGAACGTGGTATCGAAAGATGGACGTTTTACAAGGGGGTTAAAGGTCAGTTCGAAAGAGCGCGTCGGACAACAAAGATAGCTCTTTCGCTCAATCATTGTGCTCGCGCGGCTGCGCGCTTCGGGTTACGGTGAGAAAACTCACAATTTTGCGATCACGGTTTTGTTGTCAGCTCGCAATATAATATACTTTTACCGTACAAATTGCAATGTACATTAAACAAAAATTAATGTGAGACTGAGGTTACAATTACAGTTACAATTTTTTTTTTAGATATTTGAAATTTTCTGAGTGAGTTTTACGAACGCGTTCCAGAACGCGTACAAGAGTGAAGTGAAATCTGCGAGAAAAGAGTCTCTGAAAAGAGTCTCCCTTTTTTTTTTTTTTTTTTTTTGAGCACGGATCTACCGAGTGGTGCGGTGTTCAAGCATGCCACTCAAGACATCGTTATAACATTTTCCTATTATGAAAAAAAGCGCGTTGTCCCCGAAAGACACGTCCGGAAAAAAAGAAAAAACAAAAAAATGTTTGAAAAGCTATGTTATCCATACTGTCTACATATGTAGGTAGGTATGTGAGACGTCTCTCGCCACACACACAGAAACTATTCATCAGAGGTCTCCATATGTTACATCACAACACATGGAGATTTTTGAAAATTTACATCAGTTTAGAAGACTACACAGCAATATAAATTATTTGTGAAAATGATTATTTATTTTTTCCCTTGAAATTGATTTATTACATATGTATACATAAGCGCACACATCTCAGAGAGAACAATGAAAATCAGGTCGTTCGAGCGCTGTCCGTAATAAAAAAAAAAAAAAAAAAAATGATTTTTTCACAATCGATTTTTTCATAAAAAAGTTACAAAGGAGCGAATAGAAATAACGTTTAAATAATATTTTATATTGATTTTTTAAAAACTGGAAAAATGTTTCATCTGGCGAAGAATGTGTTTTTTTTACGAAGCTGCCGAGCTTATGGTTAGAAAACTAGAAAAGTAAAGGAGTAATTTTATCGCGAACGGTTTTGTTCGCACTATTAAAACTCTCACAACAGTTCAGAAAATCGTAATATCGATTTTCTAATTCCCCCTGTGCCCAACCGTTACCGGCTTTACGCTTGGGTCTTGCGCGGCATGCGAGCCTTTTCCACCTCAGATTATCTCCGTAATATACACATCTCATGTGTATTTCAAAGAGACTTACCTTGTTCTCTTAATTCTCGTTCCGGAGAAAAGACAAGTTTTATTACAGATAAATAAAAAGAGGATTATTTCAACAAAAAAAAGTTTTGCCATTTGGCACGGCTTGAAAAATATTTATTAATTATTTTTTTTTTTGCATTCGAGAGATGGGGAAAATTATGTGTTTAAATTTTTATGTCGTACCTCTCTCAAACGTTTTTGCTCACAAAAATCTTGCTGAAACGCGCGAAATAACTTTTCCGGGTTTAATTCGCGGAAGCATATATATATATATAGCAGTGTTACGTTGATTAATAATACCTGCATATTGTAAAATGTTCGGCATCTGCGGCGTTCTTAATAACGGTAAATCTCGGATAACGCCGGTTCGCGCGATATAAAGTATCGCCCGTGATACTTGTCTCGCGATAACGAATCGCCACCGCCGGCAAAAACCGTCGGCTCGCGATGCGGGAAACCGTCGGGAAAGCTTTATACTTCCAATATTATCTCGCCCGCAATTTCTCACCGGAAGTCCGCCAAGAAGGCCCGTTTCCCGTAATGTTCCTCGGGCTTAATTCCTCGCCGGACTTATGATCTTTCGACCTACATTTACAAGAAGAGAAGCGGGATCCGTAGCAGAACGATATACTTAAGATACCATTATGTCTGTGACGACCGGATTTCATGTTAAACCGTGACCATTACAAAGGCACACGCTATCCCGATACGTCCCGCGGGGAACTTTACAAAGTAATCTTGTTTATTTACCTGAAGAATCCCCGACCTTCCATCTGTAAATTACTTCCGAACTCCGCCATCCATCGTGACACTTGTTTCCTTCGGCTTCCCAGGTGTTCGCGACGCGCGGGAAAGCTTCGGCTCAATCGCTCGAGAGCCCGGGCTCTCTTGTAACTTCTCGCGCTCGTCGCGAAGAAAGTTACAGAGCGGACATCGATCCCCCTTTAAGCTTTACTCTCTTCTTACTACTCGTACTACTACTACACGTACAAAATACTTGAACAAAAAAAAAAAAGAAAGAACAGCAAAAAACCGCAAGTAGATACGTATATGCGGCGCGAAAGCCTGTGTCGAAGTGTAATCTATCCGGGTCTTAAAAATAATTCTCTCGTAAAGCACAGCTCCCCATCCCAGTTCCCTAGCTTCGCGCGCAAAAGATTTTCTCTTCGTTGGTTTCGAAAGAATGGAAGCTCGCGAACTTGTTTGCGCGTCACGCGATCCCAGCTGTTGTCTCTTTGAGAAGCCGTCTCTCGACGGCGTTGGGCACATTGCGGCTCCAAAAATAGCGAAAACCACACGTGGGCGGCGTTAAATTGAGACGCTCGCGTCTCCTTTTCTTAACGAGACGATAATCGGGGCACGGGACCGCCGGGAATCTGGTTGTGCATTCCTTTATGTGCGAAGGTCTCGGTCGGAAAGGAACGCAGACGACGAGATGACAAGAAAACGACGCCAATTCCCAGCGACGACACTTACACGACGGATATGAGACTCATGGGATGAAGAGAAAGAGAGTCAGAGAGTCAGAGAGAGAGAGAGAGAGAGATAGATGGAGCGGAAATTCTGTCTGAACGCACATGATGAATGATCTGTCAGGTGGCTGTCTGGTGCAACAAACGCGGTCGCGCAAAAGTACGCGAGTCCTACTGTGTTTGAAAGTGTGCCAAAATATGCAAGTTGCGCGGGACTACGAAATGACCGCGAAATATTTGGCATAAACAGCAATGCGCTCCCGGCCGACTCTAATCGCGGCCGCGATCTCACGCTACATAGCGCACGTATATAGATACGCACCGCAATTACGCGGCAATTGCGGCTCCACATAAAAAGATTTAACTATTAAATAAATAGCGTTAATTTTTATGCGCGAAAAGAATTATTTTATATTCAAAAACTCTTTCTTCACTGTTACCGTTACATTTTATGTATGTAACGCCCCAAGGTATATTGCAGGTTATATATGCAGATAATGTTCTACTAATCCATTTCAATAGCTTTCAATATCACGCGCCGAGGGATTATATTCGCCGCATAATATAATTTCTCGAAGCGGTTTGGCGTCACGTTGCTCTCGACGCGTGTCGATAGACACGTCGCTTCTTCCTGAAGCGGCTTATTGAATCTGCAATCGTGTGTATGACAGGAAACCCATTGATGTTTCGCGTCTGGCTCGCGAATGTCAGAGTTGAAGATGTGAACGGACGAGAACGAAGCTCGGAGCACGCTGACTCCTGCTGGGCAGCATCGATGGGTTACATGTACCGGGGGAAATATAATATTGTTAGACACGCGTTCTCTTTCCGTCTCGCGGGCGATTTTTACCGCACAAAATTGAAGCAGAGATCTGTTAAAAATTGAAAATTGTTATTTCAACGTTTCTTCGGGTGTTTTTATTTTCGGAAAATTGTGATCTCTCTCTCTCTCTCTCTCTCTCTCTCTCTCTCTCTCTCTCTATCGAAACACATATGTGTGTGTGTGTGTGTGTTTCTTTTGCACGTTTCATGCTGAACCGTTTTGTATGTACTAGCTGTGGCTTGGTTTGAGATATGAAAAGTAGATTTTCTCGCGCCCGCAAAGACGCTTTTGTAAACGTCAATTCTAAGTTACTACGTTCCATGTGTATTTGGGAGTGTATATTCTGGTATCCTCCCAATGAGAGAACGTCAGTGTAGTTTGCCAGTTGAGCACTTACTTCCGCGTCGTAGGTCAAAGTGCCTCTATGCGAATTTCGTTGGAATAGAGAAACGTTCAAACATTTTTATGTTTCTTTCTTTACGCAAGAAGAGACACACACATAGTTTTTAGACACACACTCGTTTTTCTTTTATACAATAAAAAAAACTATTATTTATATATTATTTATAACGAAGTTACAGATTACAGCAAATTTATGCAAATATTAAAAACTGATGATTGTAGAGAATGCAACCGATAAAAAAAGCATTTTCCCGTCACATTCTTTTACGAAGAAGTTTTGCAATTTAAAATGCAATGAAAAGAATTTTCGCTTGAATTAGCTGACGTTTAATTTATTTCTAGTCGAATATCGGTGAGAATTACTTTTGACTTTAATTAAGTTTCAAAGCGATGAAACTTGTTCTTAGCCGATCTAAGATGTGTCTGTATTCTTGTGATGAGAGACAAATAACTTCTCGGATTCTTCGAAATATTCAGAATGATGCTTGGACGTTACTTTGATAATTCTTTATTAAGTACGAAAATATTTAAATTAAAAATAGTAACACTTGTTTTAAATCACGTGTCTGAGAAGGAAAAAAAAACTACATAAAACACTTTAAAATGCATCAAATTTCAAGAACGTGAGTGAGTTAATACAATTTTCTTTTTTACTTAATTTAAAGTCTATTTACAGATTTCGTTGTAGTATAAATTCGATTGCGATTTAATTTAATAGAAAAAATTGCGCCGACACGATAATGGATTTTCTCGTATCAAATTTTTAAATAAAGAAAACTCCAGTTCGAGAATAAATTTAACAAGTGAAATGTTATTCCGAGCTGCAATAAGCCTTTTCTACGTATTGAATCTGTTAAACCGGAAACGTTTAATTTTATCGCGCAAAGATACATCCCCAGTGTGTACTGACGAGATCGATTCGGGAAGCTGCGTCTAAACGAGAACGAGATCCTGAGTATATATCGTGCCGTTTCCGAAAGCTTTTAATCAACGAATCGAAATAAAGTCCGCGGAAACTTTTTATCAACGTTAAGTAATGTCGTAAGGTGATGTCGCTGATTATCGGAAGAGAGACTGCTGAGCGCGGCTTAAATCGCGTTTCCTGATTTAATTAAACGTTCCGCGAAGCGAAGAAATTTCTTTCCGCAAACCGGATCTGTAAAGCGACTTTATAGAAAATCGACGCGGCGGTAAATCAAATCGATTCTCGCGTAAAATCGGGCACGTGCTAATCGATTTGTTGATAACGCTTTATCGTGTTTACCGCGCCATTTCTACAGTACAGTTTTTTTTAGTTAAGAGCGATTTGCGCATATTGCCTGCTATATATATACACGCGGCAAGAGCTTTATGGCCGGCAAACATTTTTGCCATGGAACCGGAAGTGGAGAATGAAGCGCAGCTTTTGGCTTGCTCACTCGTAGTTCGTGCGTGAATGTTATATATAAAAAAATAAAATCTCGCTGCGAATGTTCTGTGTAAGTTAATTGAGTTTGCATCGTTCTCTCTGTGTGTGTGTGTTTTTTTTTTTTTTTTCTATTTATTAATACAACGACTGCCGTTACTGTTGCACTAGTTCTGAAGTACGCTACGTAACACATGTCCATTAAACGGCAGAAAATTGATTTTATTCATCCGAAGTTTGTATCGCGGTTATGCGGGAGAAAAAAAATGTGATATTTTTTATATTGTTACATGAATTTGCCACTATAATAATTTCGCGATTCTCCCGTGTGCTTCATGCGTCGCGTTGTGAGATAGAAACCCACGAATTATTATTCTATTATTGCTTTTTTCTGTTTTTTTTTTATTCGATAATTATAATTTATACACACGAACGAATGAGATTGAAAAATATGAGAACAAGAAGCAATTAGAAATTACAAAAAATAGCTTCACGAAAAATTTTAAATTCTACACTTCCGACTCTGTTTATAAACGTGGTGAAAAAAAAAAAAAAGATTGCACGGTATGCATCGTGAATACTTGATAGTACAAAAAATACTGCAATATCCGATAACGATGTAATCAGATTCCTGTGATAAAACCCTATTCCTGCACACGTGTAGCGGATACGCGCGCGTAGAAATATTTTAGTTTATTCAAACAAAAAATAAATTTTAGCACGATCAGTTGTGACTCTCGCGGAAACGTTTGCGAGACCGATACGCCACTCACCCGTATGTATACATGGGAGTTGGTGTATCGGTCGCAAACGAAGAAGCGCGATGCCAGCAACCAGAGAACTGACGCTTCTAATAGAACTTTTCGGCAAGTTCGTTCGAAACGCGATTAGGATCGCGTATCGCAACTTCTGATCGTCAAAGATCGAACTTTCAGCGACGCGCTCCAATCTCTATATCCATCCGTCGTCGATTCGTTAATTCCATTTCGTCTCGTTCGGGTTGATAGAAAAAAAATTCGCCGAACCGAGGGAACGACTTGGAAACTTCGCTGCAAACTCAATCTTCAAGATTACCAATACTCGCGGTCTCATCTATATAAACTTGTCCGCTTGCTCTTCCTACGAGAACGAATCGCCGCATGTATCTCTCAAACTTGTGCCCCTGTGCTTTCTTTCTCTCTCCCTCTCTCCCTCCCTTTCTCCTTCTTGCTTCCTGTAGAGCCAGATTTCGCCCGGGATAAATTACTTCCCGTCTAGGATTATCTGGAGTCGTGACACCCTTACGTCCCACGGATTTCGTACGCGCGTTAACGTCTGGTTGGAATAAAACCGCGATACCCCCCTGAGATTTTCTTGTCAGCCACACGGAGCGTACCAACGTAACAGCATAAGGTGACTGCACGGAGAAAATACCGGCGTCTACTTCCGCCGCGCGCGGGATCGCGTTTTCCGTGCGCTTTCCCAATTCTTCCCTCGTTTTCTCTCAGCGTGGCTTATCGATCCGACCTTATTTATATGGCGCATGCCCGATCGCGCAAATATACGCGGCGTCGTTTTGGACACCGAATGAATTTTACCTAAATCGTAAAATCGATAACTTTAAATGCTCTTCTAGGACATTGGCGAGCGCTGAAAGCTATGACGGGATATAAGTATATCGCGCGTCATGTTTCATTTATGGATCCTTCAAGAGTGTCTCAAGAGAAGATTTTCTTAGAAAAAAATATGATTGAATGCCATTTTTACTTCGTGACAACATATATAGCACGCGCAGCAATTTACTTGTAGTTAAAAAAAAATTGAATTGCCAGTGTTGGATGCGTTATTAGTTATTACATTATTTATTTTGTACACAATAGGATAATAAACATTCAAATTGGACATATTCTCACACAGTTTGCATTGGGAAGCGCTTTTTATAATTGAACAATATTTATGGTTAAAAATGCAAAAGTGTAGAATGTTCTTATTAGATTATTTAGTTAAAATTTAGTTAAATGTAAAGTGTTGTTTAAGTTAAATTGCTATTTAATATAATATAGAAATATGTAGTTACAATCGGTTTCGGAGCGCGCGAAATCTCTTTAGGCGTCTTGTCTGATCAACAAGATGCGAATCTTCTGAGTTTTCTCAGTTCGCTACACGATCGGTCGTCAGTTATGTTTTCTCTCATTTGACTCGTCAACGGACAATAAATACGTTGAATAAAAAGAAAAATATTTGTCACGCACAATGTTTATTGGGAGAGTCACGCAAATATACAATTTCAATATACAATGTGTTTTGAAAATTCTCAGCTTAAATGTGTGAAAAAACATTTAACGAAAACACAATTTTGCAATGTGTATTTAATTTCGAATTCCCAAAAAACTAATTTTTATAATGTCTGCTCTTATAAACATTTTTTGTTAAAATGTGTAAGAGCACTTTGATTTCGTATATAAATATAGTTACATTTTATACTTTATAAACAAAAAAACGCTCGCTAACATTGAATATACACGTCAACAAAAAACCAAGAACAGTCTGCTTGATTCAGATTCGCGAATTTGTTAGCAATATGTTTCGAACCTTATTACGATCCGATCGTCGCTTTTGAGATGGGAAACCGGGGAAGCTGTCTTCGGTTCTACCTGTTCCGGTTATAGAAGAAACGAGGTTCTAGTGTATGTATTCGGGCCAGCCAACAGCGGAGAGCGACTTTACGCTGCGCCGGGCAGGAACTTTCAATAAGATCCGCGGTCCCCCGAAACGCGCTGCCGAGAGCTGCCTCATAGACATATATATATATATATACATACATATATATACATATATATATATATATATGTATATATTATATAGAAGTGAATCCGAGTCGTGCCGTGCTCGTTCGCATGGAAACTTACACGATCGTCGAATCGAATTCCGAATTCTTTATCCGGTCCGCCGTCGTCTGCGTCGTCAGCCGCTATCGAGATCCCGCTCTCAACTTCGCAATCTGTAACCTGCCTTTCCTTATATCACGAGTCACGCTTTACTGTAACCATCACGCAGATTTATGAGTAAGCTCCCTCATCCCGATACGTATACCGATTCACTCTTCGTTCGCGCAGTTCGATTCGATTTTTTCTTTCGCAGCCAAAAAGAAAATTCGATAAATATCTTTTATTTGAATCGATCCGAATTGTTTTTCTCTTATCGCCGAGTATATTTACGTTTTAAAGTCTCTAAAAGTCCATTTCTCGTGTTGCGTCAAGTTTTTTTTTTTTTTTTCATCGAAACTCTATAGTAGAGCATCAAAGTTTCAAGGGAGCACTGTGCAGACTTTTTCTCCTGCAAATTCTGAAATATACATTGTTAATATCCACATAATAATTTTTTCTTGTAATAGTTTGAAATAAATAAGCAAAACAGAAAAATGTTTCAAGAAACCGTAAACTAATAATAACTTCTTGAGAAACATTTTTTCGTCGTTTTCCTCGGACTAAAGTCCTGTCAACGATTTATAATTCAGACTTTTTTCTCACGTGGGCTTAATTAACTTCTAAAATTTTTTTTGTACGCGCATACTGCAAGTGAAAAGCGGAATTAATAAACACAAGTAATTATTATAGAAACTTAGAGAGTGCGCGATATATATATATATATATAAAAGTTTTAAAACTAAATATTTCAAGCAAACGCGAAAAGAATCTAATAAGTAATCAACAAACAAAAAAATATCAACAGTGTGTGGCACCCGCAAACACACAAAGCATAATTAAACGTGGAATATAATTCTTTTAACCGTTAAAAATGTCTAAAAGTACAAAAAACGCGGCAAAAGAGAAACAGAAAATTAACATCTCAAAATAACCATTATGCATATATAAGAACGCACCGCAAATGTGAATTAAATACGAGTATGAATTTAAATGGAGAGTTGAAAAATCTCATAAAATCTTCTTTTATGTCGTTACACACAACTTAACTTTTAAATTTTTTTTATCACCGTTTCCCCGTCAGTTTTATTTCTACAAATTTATATTTAAGTGACTTTTATTATTTTCTTAGTTTAAACAAAACTTTATTTGTTTTTAGCTTTGTCCCTATACATATTGGTACTTATATTTTATTAATATCATTCTGGATTATACTTTTTATTAATATTTCAATTCTAGATATTTCGATCTCTATGTGTTTTATTCTAGCTCTCTTTTTCTAGCTCTGTAATTATTATTTATTGAAATAGTAATCCGATAACGAGTTATAAAAAAAAAGTTGTGATACGTTTAGAAGTTCGTCAACGTAAAAGCGCTCGTTCTTTTGTTAATGTTATTTTTTTACACAGACGTATCTCTCTACATATAGAAATATATACACGTCTATTTTAACGACCTATTTTTTGTCAGATATAATGTGTTTTCTGTTTTTGCAAGATTGTTCTTACGTCATGAATTTTGTTTCGTTCAGGAAAAAATTCAAATGTTGCGATATTAATTTTATTTAACATTTTTCGTGGCAGAGTTATTATATTTGCTTAAAAGATTTTTTAAAAATGCAAGTTGCGAGATTAATTTGTTCCGGATCAACGAGGACATAATTTTGTTGCAACAATGCCACGTTTGATATTCATAAACACGTTCGAATCCAGCTTGCTATTAAATGCTAATTAGCTCTGGATTATTTATTTCAGTATTTAATTACAAAATATACCTGATAATGATTTTACGCTTTCTATCACTTTACGTAACACATTTGATTAAAAGTCATCTATGATAATTTAACTTCCTCAATTTCAATAAATTTTTTGCGACAATTTTTACGCCTTTGACATTTATAGGCACGGCACAGAAACTACAAAAAAAAAAAAAGAAAAGAACAATTTTATAATGAATTTGTTTTCCTCATAATTTTCAAGCGAAAACGTTTTGCGTGCGTTTCGTGACCGAGTCAGGTGCTCGATCGATCGAATAACCCGAAGGTAGAATCGCACAGACTTTGCGTTCAAGTGTTTTCTCGGTTGAACGTGAGTAAAATCCCGGTGTATACATTGATATTGAAGGTGTTATCTTTACGCCTTTCTCGTTGCTGTGTTAACCTGACAATATATCTATTTATGATCGCTTTGTTTGTTTCAGATAGCTCGCGATAAATGGTATAGCGCAATTTACGGTTCGCAAACACAACGATAATATTCCTAGTGGCATTAATCATCTCAGCGTTTCTTCATTGTACGTAAGTTCATTCTGCATATACAATATATACGTATCTATATATATGTTCGTAATAATCTGAAATTAAATTAAGTTTCGAGCTCTGAGTGAGAGAGAGAGAGAAAGTATGTGTGTGTGTGTGTGTGTGCGCGCGCGCGCGCGCGCGCGCGACGCACATATATTTCCGCACGCGACTGCGTGCACGTGTGCGCGCGCGCCCACGTACACGTTGTTTTTACTCAAATTTCTTATTAGCGCGATGCACACGGTGACGAAGCGCGGTAACTCTACGCGGCTGACTCACGGCAACGCATCGAAATTGCGTCGTGCCAACAGAAATGAAAGCTGATACCATCTCGATCCGTTACCTAGAAATTTACCTAATACCTACATTGGCTGGTTATCGGTTATTATCGGTGCGAAGCGGGGTTACTCGACGCATGATAAATCAATGACTCGCGCCCGCGCGTTCAGATAAGACTCAACGTATCGGTTACTCCATATATTTGATTCAGCACTCTTATCGCTATTCCACCAACGGATATTGCTGTACATACGGCGATTAGATGCTGGTCTTGCGCGTCGGTGTTTCAAACGCGCGTTCCGCGCTTTATGAAATATGAGCTAAGATGAAACATTTTCGATACAGGTCGAATGGCGAACCGACGGCTGACCAAGCATACGCTCGAAACTATTAACGCGCGCGCTTTACATGCATATATATTGTATATAGTCTGGGTGAACAGAAGTTTAGGTATAAATTTTGCGTTAATCTTCTAATAATCGATAATATAAATTATGCGATCGCGCGCGCGCACACACGCTTATTTAGAATGTGTATTACACGAAGTCGCAATTTGTACAACACGACGACAATTGTGTAAAACTTTTTCTGCGCGCGATGCACCACTTTTAAACGTAGTTTTTTTTTTTTTTTGTTTTTTTTTTTGTCGAGATGACATTTCGTCGAATACACTCGACGGCGTGAAAAACGTACGTCGAACTCCCGTGCCTATTTTCAGTTTTACGCCCGGCATAGTGTCGTTCGAGAGAATGCGTATTGCGACTGTTGCGTTCGCAACACAATGCACGCCCGGACAGATCGAGCCGTGGTGTGTTTCGCGTTTGTCACATATAAAAAGGCTCGATTGATCGCTCGCGTCGGCGAAAGTGTGCGGGATTGTTGCGAGTCAAAATTCCTGCGGTTATGTGAACGGTAATATCTCTCTTTCTCGCGCTTTCGCGAGAGAAACAGTTGAGTTCGAAGCTGCTAGTTAACGCGATCGCGGAGCTCTCGCATATGCATCTGACGTGCATTCCTGACGGACGGCGATGTCCGATTAAATCCGCATGCTATTGTTTGCGTCTGTAATTACATCTGACGAAATTCTAAAGCAAATGTTCAGCGCGGGTTTATTTGATTCCAGTTGCTATTGTATCGCGAGAATGGCTATGACGTCACGAGCGTGGAAATTAATTTCGCGTTTTCGGTGTTTTCGCGAATTATATATTATCGAATCCCCGGATAAGCACTTTCACAGAGCGCGGCAGCTAATTTGTTCTATTAGAACGTTCCCGTAAATCGATGTTTCTCTCGGATCTCGCCGGGATTTGACGGGGGGGGGGGGTAGATACTAATTCGTAATAATTGACGTCAATTAGACGGACGCTCGCCACAAGATAAACGATTCGTATGGCGCTGTTTCTTTTCCAAATCAACAAAGGAGCCGAGAACGCACGAGAATATAAAGTGTATTTATCGACGTGCGTGACGTATATATTTATATTTACATATATATATATATATATATATTTACATATATATATATATGTCCATCAGGATTCTATCCGTTTACCTTTCTGCTCGCTTCGGAAACGAAAATCCGTGCGGATTTTCGCGGACCTTGTAGGAATTGTCGACGTGTCACGCGCGCACAAATTGTTTAAAATTCTGCGTCCGGTTTGGCCGTTTGCTAAATTCAAAGAGTCGCTCGTATAAATTGTCCAGGCGCGCGCGGTCCGTGTATGGGCGACCGGTTGTCGGTTGCGTATGTCCAGAAAATATCGGCGCTCTGGAATATTTTGCGATTGCGTCCTCGAGCGCGCGCGCGACGATGCAATCCCGACGAGAGAGGAACCCCGATGGAACCAAGTCCCCGAGCTTGTCCGTTTCGCGCCAATCGTGGTAATTCGATACCTCGCTCAAAACTTGTGCCGTCTGAATTTTCCTGAACGCGTTCGTTCGCTGCTGAAAACTCTCGTCTCTCGTTTCTCGCGAAATACATAATTTGCGAATCAAATATTCACATATCTCGCATCAATATGCGCATATAAGAACGAATTGTTTCGTCGTTTCGTTGAAGGCTTCTTTTTCTTGGAAGTTTTTTGCGCGGTAGTTGTGTGTTACGCTATCTCTAATAAAGTAACATTCACGTGTTTGATAATATATGATGATTCGCGTGTCGTAAGTTGGCGTGAGCTTGCCCTAATGAGATTAACATGGCTCTTGATATATAAAGAGGATTTGAGAGTGAGGGGTGATCCCCGGCGAAACCGTAAGAGATAAAGTATGCGCGCGACGCTCAGTCGCGGAATTTCGTGAGCTTTGATACGCTTGTGTTAGTTGATTACTTTCTCAGACAGTTTTTTTTTTTTTTTTTTTTTTCCACTGTGGTAACTCGAAGTTAACCGCAGAGGCGAATTTAATCGTACTTTCGTGTGACAGATCTAATTAACGTAACCGCGCGACTTAGCGATAATATACGCGAATAATTTCTTCGTTTCACGATATTAATAATTGGATTATTATGTACTTAACGTTGGGGCATCATGTGCAATTTAACGTTGTGCGGTATAATAATCTTCTCTCTAAGGTAATATATAATCAGCGTATAGATAGCGAGAGCACCGACGCGTATGTTATCACATTCACCGCGAGGAATTCATATCGCAAGACCAACAGAAGCTAATTTGACATCGACGAAATAACTTCCGGCCAATTTGCTCCAATTTCAAAATTCTTGTTACTTGTACACAATTTTATAACACGTATAAATATAGCCATGTGTTTTTTCCGCACGAATGAACGATCGGTTCTAACTTCTCGGGATTTTCTGTAAATTACACGAGTATATATCGACCGTCGTTTCTTGACAAAGCTTGGGAAAGTAAGTACTCTGTAAGTTTTATTTTCAATGTTTCTAAATGGACCGGAAGACCACAGAAAATTCATGAATAATACAATGCACGGAAAACTCGAGCGGCCTGTAGAATAATGGATGATAGATCACGAATGCGCGAAGAGTCGTCGCGGTGCCGATCTCTCGAAGAGAAGAGAGATAGAGAGAAAGAGAGAGAGAGAGAGAGACAGAGTTGTCGAGGTGACACGACGTATCCCCACGGTGGATCCGTGGCGGCAACAAATCGCCTAATCAGGTGGATATATGACGGATGGGGAGGTGAAATTGGTTCCTGGCCGCGAGTAAATCTCGCGCGTGTCAAGGTGGGAGAGAAGGTTTTCACACAGAGTGAGGAAGAAATCCGGGGGACACGGGGGAGGGGATGAAAGAACGACGCCAGATCGATTTCCTGCGGGATTTATGCCGCTATTTTTTATCCGGCTCTCTCTCTCTCTCTCTCTCTCTCGCTCTCTCTCTCGCTCGGAAGACGTCGCCGTACACACTGCGTCATGGCGCGCCGGAGATAACATCTACCGGCACGGCCGTTTTTCAGTTCGCCGCGCCTTCATTTCACTGCGCTTTTGGCACGCAGCGCGAACGCGTCTCCGCGAGATATTGACGCGACAGAGAGAACACCGTTCGAACTTCTATAATTAATTCGGTTCGACGATTCTTGGAATCGGGCCACATATATACGTGCAAATCTCTAAAAAGACACGAGATATTTTTTTGATAGTACTTTGTTCCGTGAATTGAAAAAAAAAAAAAAAAAAAAAAAAAGGGTTACGGTTCATTGAGTCGCTCACAGAGAACCGCACAATCGTGTCTTGTGCCCGACCTGTTTTAACAAACGGGATTTCGTATTTTCAGAGCTCCAGCACACGCGGAACGAAGGTTGATGCAGTTAATCTTCGTGCATAAGATCGCGTGAGTTTTTAATGTGATTCTCGTGCTACGCGCTAGTTTTCCCCCATTGAAGTTACGGGAGATGGTTTCCAACCTGTCTCGAGACGAGACACATTAGAACTTTTCTCTATACTTTTTCGGTTTTTTTCTTTTTTTTCTTCTATTGTTGACATTATAACTTTATTACAATATCATATTATTGGAGAAAGTTCTGAATGTTTTATTTCTTTATTCTCTGTGGTCGTATATAAAACGATCTTCTCTTCTTCTCAAAGAAGTAAGTGAATAATATTAATTTAAAAACTATTTTTTTTTTTTACAGTTATTTCTTTTTCTCTCTCTCTCTCTTTCTCTTCAAGTTCGTAATTGTTTCAGACGAACATATAAATGTTAAAAATTATTTTCCTTCTGTTTCTTTTTCATATTTGTCGGATTTGATTATATCGAGCGTGATAAAATACCCGATTTTTGCCGCAAAAGCCTCATTATTCGAATAACGCTTTACATTCGCGATAATCGCGACTTTTTTTCTCGTTCACACGGTAATCGTATTTCGTGCGAACACACACACACACATACACAGTTATCACGATAACGTTGTATAATCAGAAACGGTCGTCCGGTGCTACATAATACAATCGGATCGATGACGATTAACGAACGGCAAGTTGGCGCCGCGTATCGAGTTATAATTTCGGCTCGTGTTCGGCGAGAACGGGCGCTAACAGAGAAGAGACGCTCTTCGCGCCGAGGATGCGATTTATCACTCATCGTTGAAAATGGCCGTGACGGTGCAACGGTACCGTATAATAGCGCGCGTATATATATATTTGCCAGGTTCCCGGTGCGGCTATCACCGACCGACGCCGCCGTCGCCCGCTGCTGCGAGTCATCGATCGTACGCATCCTCATTTTCCGCGCGATTTTAGATTACCATTCGTGAGTTTACGGTCTGTCAATAACTGCGGACGGTGATATTGGAAATTCTCGGTGACGAACGTTATTGCACTATCGTTCGATGTACAGCTTCATACCCGTTTCTCGTTTCTCCGCAACCAGGGATGCTCTTGTTCTCGGCGTCTCTCTGTCTCGTTTCTCCCCCTCCCCCCTCCCTCATATATATATATATATATATATGTATATATATATGTACGCTCGATACGCCCGAGATATCGAACTCGAAGTTTCTCCGATGCGGAAGTTCGCGGTACTTTACCCGGAGTCCATGTAAATTCCCTTTACAACCCGACATTCACCCTTTTGCGTCACGCTTAAGTAGCGTTAGCTGCTGCCAACGTTGCTGCCCCTTGTTTGAGGCCGCGTGTACTTTTTTTTTTTTTTTTTTTTTTTTTCGTTTCTCCGTTCCTTTCATCCCTCTTTTTTTCTCCCATGCCTCGCGGCCGTTGCTGCAAGTTTATGATTCGCACATCCGACGAAAAAATCGCGTTATCTCAGAGAACACGAAGCGAAATCCCGCCAACGTGATTCTTTTTCCTTCGCGGAGATTATAGCGAGTCGCTCTTATGCGCGAGCGTGCGACACACATTAATCTTCGTGCAACGATACGCTGGCGCCGCGCTAAAAGAAGAGATCAAAGGTTCAAAAAATTATTTGCTCGTCCGGAAAGGGCACAAACTTTTCCCTCTTGTTGCACGTATACACATACACACACACACACACACACACGGATGACATGAGAGAGAAAGGACGAGAGAAAAAAGAGACAGCTGATGTTAATAATTTTAGAGTACAGTCGCGTACACGTGCGTCGAATGCAAAATTGCGAATGTCGATGAGACAGACAAAGTCGTCGTATAAATATGTCATTATATAAAAACACCGACCTGTTTTTGTTTAATGCATACAAACAGAATTATTTTATAATTTGTTTTTTGTTGACTAAATTGTTTGTTGCGTTTGCTGTACACGTAGCTCTTTTTATATATCGATATATCGATACAAATTGTTGCCTAATTATTCGTGACAAGAATTAAAACTTTAACACGAATTGTGCGATTCTTAAGTACAGGCCCTTTTCTCGCCAGAGCAATTGCTCTTTAACGTTCACAACGGGCGCTCTTGATAAAGTACCTATGTATTTTACCCTAACACGTGTATCGACTTTCGCGCAAGATAATGGAGAATGGAAGTCGAGAAACAACAGCAAACGCTTTCCGAACGCTACCGTTTCGTTTAATTGCCTCCATTTCGCTTAACGATCGATACGAGTTTGGTATACGATGCTTTGAGTGGCTACTACTCTAGCAAACTTCTCTCTCGATGAAATTGTTTTCGCGGCATAAACTGTAGTGTACCTATCATCTAATCGTCGATATTAATGGCATACGTTTCTTTCCGACGATAAAACATTTTCTCGTTGCAGTTTCTCGTCTGAATGAGAATATCGCTTCTGCGACCCGCGCACAAAAAAAAAAAGCGCTACTTCGGTACCTATATATCGCGTTGATATATTTGACGATGAGGATGAATCTCCGCTAGTTTACATTTAATTTCTGAACTTTTGGAAAAATTGTATCGAGAACTTTATAAGAAAACTTCTGAACTTTATTACGAGAAAGAGAGAGAGAGAGAGAGAAAGAAGTTTATCAATTATATTGGATTTCTCATATCGGAAACTTCTCACAGAAAGCCAAAGAAAGCTATCATTTGTTGGAAATTTTTAATTTTTATATCATCATATTCTTATATATGTAACTTTCTCTCTCTCTCTCTCTCTCTCTCTCTCACTGATAGAGCAACTTCTGCGCAATTTGTCCAGCCGGAACTTCTGTTTGAGTTCGTTATTGTTACGGGCAGTGAACTCCGGTCGATTACGTGATGCGCGGTTGCTGTTATTGCTTTCCGAGAACATTAATCGACCTCAAGCTGCATCTCGTTTGCTACATTCATCCTTGTACGTAAACCGCTGTTTATCATTGAATATAATAAGTTATTCCTCGAATCTATCACTGTGCGCGCACGCATGTATACAATCCGTATGCGTATTGTTATCAGATACACCGGAGTAACCTGTCGTCTACGAAATTGATCTGCATATTGATGACGACGCGACGTTTGTAATCAGTAATACGAGATGATGCCCTTTGTAAAACGATGCGCTCTGAAACAACATCAAACACACATCTACGTACTAAGTTTCCCCTCCCTTCTCCGACTCTCTCCCTCTCCCCCTCTCCCCCTCTCTCTTTCTCTTTTTCTCTTTTGTCTTTCCGTATCGTCCTTATCTAAAACGAGCAAAGAACGTTAGCAAGTTTTCTTTGACAACTCTACCTGCTTAGTTGTCGCTGCGAGAGTTTCTTTTGCGTTCGCGAGCGGAAGAAAACCATATCAGCGAAGAAGAGTCCGGTTCTTTTAAAATCTTTATGTAGAATATATATTCTGGATCCATCGGACGTGTCCTTTGAGCCGCGTACGAGAGTTTGCGACGATACCGTGTTTTACTTGCATTGTGAATATCTTGAAAGCTCCATTTTTACATGTTAAATTCACTCTAAAAAAAAAAAAAGAAAAAAAAAACGATGGGGAATTTTTGCCCGAGCGGTGTAATTACGTGACAGCCGAGCAAAAGAGAACGTTTTGCAGCGATATATATCGCGCGCGGATTAAAGTTTTTCATATATTCCGCACTGTTATGCAAAACTGCTCTTTATGTTTCTGCTGTCAAAAACTAATTGAGGAGCCAGCTGCATCTACGGTTAGGTAATAACCACATTTTTTTTTTCTTGAGATAACATTCGCATTGCACTCGTTACAAATTCATTAATTAACAAACTTCCGTCTTGTGACGCACGTTTGTACAGGAAAAAAAAAAAAAAGATAATCCGTGTCACCGGGTACGGGATCCAGTTATATTTTCGAAGTGCTATAAGAGAAATATCGAAACATTTAAAATTGAAATAGAACACCGAGAGAACATTGCGAAGTAACGAGATTCGCTAAATTGGATATTTCCTTTCTCTTCTCAAATATATATATATACGAACAGGCTTCAACATGCTTTGGCGACATTTACTACGCTTTATCGCAATTTCCGTAACGCATGTCGAACGGAGAGGATATTTGAGTAGCGACTTATTACAGATGGATGGAATTTTACTCAAGTTTCGAGGAGGATGTATCTGTCTTCCATTTCCTTGACGCTTGTCGTAAATTTTCTCAAGTCGCCCGGGATCTTCGTTAGAGATTTAGTGGGCAACGACGCCGCGCGCCGGTCAAATTTCGACACTATTGGATGCGCGCCGGATCTCGAAATGCCAAGACAAAGAGGGCCCCAAGTTACAAGGCGCATAAATATTGTAATTCGGTCCGCGATATATATATATATATATATATATATATATATATATATATATACCGCGACAACATCCATATTCATAAAGCCAAAATTCACTATAGTGTGATATATAACGCCCTTATACCGGTTTAATTGCATATTTTCCAAACGGGGTGATGACACAATTCTGATATTGAGTCTTTGTTAGAGAAAAGAAAGTATTTCTCGCGCTCGGAGCGCGAAAATTAGATTTGTCGCGTTTGTGTGCTTTAATTGCGAGAAGTAGCGAAAAAAGGATCAGCTATTCCGTGTTACGTTTCAGCGGCAAAATTGCTCTTTCTCTCGTTCTGTCCCTCTCTCTCTCTCTCTCTCTCTTTCTCCCTCTCTCTCTCTCTCTTCGTTAGACGACTACTGCTATTTCAACTCGGTTTCGTACGCAATGTCCTATTCAAGTAATAATTCCGCATTCAGGCAATTAGCCGCGCGCGCTTCTAAAATAATATGCGCAATTAAGGAAGGATGAACCTCTTTAGAGGGGGAAAGGGTACTCTCGTTTAGAAAATAATGTCGACGCAGTGAGATTTATCGTTGTCTACGCGACGCTAATTTCGCATGCGCAGTGCTCTTCTTACTGTTACAACACGTTGCAAGTTCGCCTATCTTTAGCATTTATGAGGTGTCGTAATAATTTACCATTCGTCGCGTGTCTACGTACATTAACCCTTGTAGGAGAAAAGGGTGATCCCGCGAGGATAGAATAATACGATCAAAGCGGGGGTAATAAATAATAAGCGGGCGTAAATAATTTAGAGAGCGCAATAAACGGGTCGCATTAGAACGACGACGGTGACAACAAAAACATATATTTTGTCGAAATAATTTATACACCTACAGGTGTAACGCGATAACATGGCACGCATTGTTTACCTATCGCGACGTAGTGATGGTATTCATATCAGCCTATGTATTGGACATTGACATTACATTGTGATTGCGCATTGGATATTTGGCTTTGATCAACAATCAATACGGGCGATTAAATTCCAATAAGCGGGACTTGCAATTCGTAATTATAACGCAATTGTTGTTCCTTTTTTTTTTCCGGCTAGCGTAATCCGATATTGTTTTCGATATATTAAGATTGATATTTTTTTTTTTTTTTATTTATTGTTTATTTATTTCCGCGCTTGCGAAGCGCAAACTGAAATTAATCGTCGCATTCAATCTGAATATACATACCTGCACTGTATGCGATCTGCGAAACAACTATATCCGCGCAAAAACGGGATGCCGGATGACACCTGACGAGACCTCTCTTCTTTTATATATTGATAATCGCTTTACCGACATAGATACTGGATCGTGCGCGACAACAGCTTTGCATACAAGAACAAAATCCCCGACGGGGGAGAGAGAGGTAGGATTCTTTTTCTTTCGGTGTGACGGCGCAAATTGGAAATTTCCGCGAAGAAGTAATCTCGAGCGGCAAAGTGGTCCGATGTCCCCGCGGAAAAGTACCTAATGAAGTGAACGCGAGAAAGAACAAGTCATGCGCGCGCGCGCGCGCCGCGCCGCGCTGCGCGACGACAGAGAGAGCTAAGAGAGAAAGCCACCGGGGAACAAGACACAACATTGCGGATAACGAGCCAGCCCCGTTGAATCCCTTTGTCACGACAAGTCTGGTAAGAAGAAGAAGTTCGGCGACTTGCTGATTTCCTTCCGACCCGTTACGAGTCTCTCGTCGTCGCGCTTTGTCTGCGGAAAGCGCATCTCAAAGTGTGTGTACGAAAAGCGTCTTTTCCCGGGGTCCGTCACCGCCGGATCTCGCTCTCCAACTTTAGACACATGCAAACGCGAGTTCGACGGCCGTACATACACACACACACACACACACACATATATATATATATATATATATATATATATATATGTATGTACATATATGTATGTACACGCTCACATGAAGTGTACCTTCGAGCGACCATAGTCAAGGAAACCGAGAAATATTTTTCCTTGAACGTGACAGCTCGGATATCCAGAGCTGATCGTTCGGCGCTTATGTGGCGGTTCTTCGTCAGCTGTGCACTTCCGTCGTCTGCGCTCTTCCTCTCGCCCGCGTATTTTACCATATCGCTCGTCTGGATCGCGCTAAGGCTCTATACATGCACCCCTCACTGTCGTTTAGGTTCGGAGTGGCGAACTATCTCTTTCGTGAAGAAACGATATCGTCGAGAACATTTATCACTACAAGAAGGTACTAAAATGAAGATACTTTTTTTTTTATCTGCCAAACAAAAATCGTTCCCGCAACTTTTTCTTCGGTGATCATTAAGGCGTTTTTTCTTTTTTTTTTTAATACTTTTTCAATTGATAAGTTTATTTGTTTAATTAGCTCTTCTCTCTTTCTACACAACGTACGTACACACACAGAAAAGTAACTTCAAACGTCGTATTGATGATACGTACGTTCGTGTTTAAATATTATGTTCTCGAACAGATTTGATCTTATACGTTTGCTGGTTTAATCGTTTGCCAAAACTTCGCGAGAAGTTTCGCAAAACCAGTTGCCGAACAAAAAAAGATGCGCCACGCGTGACTCAGCGTTGGAAGAATGGCACGGGCACGTCGGGCGACGGAAATGGCCGACACAGACGGTGAGTCGATATAATCCAACAGCTCATCGCTTGAGAGAGCGAAACTCGTATACGAGAGAGCATGATAAACGCGCTATTTCTGGATTGGATGATTGCCGCTTATTACGCACGAGTTCGTAATAATTGTTCTCCCGCACGCCACATCGCGCATCTCTCTTATCTTCCTCTCCATCATCCGTCGCTTCCTCCCGTCCGTCGCGCGTCCGTTCGGCGTTTTTCCAGACGTTCCAGCTGGCGAGTCTTTACGACGAGCGCATATGGAGAATACGATGGCGCAGATTGAAACGTCCGTGTCGGTGTGGCAAAAAAGCACCGACGGAATATACATATATATTCATTCGGATGGCGCGGCTATGATTTCTCGCGCGCCCGCTTCTCGGTAATCCTACAAATGCGCAAACCGTTGGCGTTGTTGCCAGACCCCTCTCTCCCTTGTCATTTGTCATCCCGCTGGAAAACTGTTTCCGTCGACGGAAAACATTGTGCATTCTCAATACTTAATTACTTTTCTGTCCTAAGATGTTTATGAAAAGTCTTGTGAGCAAACACGTCCATTCTCTTCATAATGTAATATATATATATATATATATATATATATATATATATATATATATAGATATATATATATATATATGTGTAAAAGAAGTAATAATATATACGTTCACAAAATTAGGTTAATGGAAAAAAAATTGATAACGGAAAAGATAGATAAATTTACATTCCGGCGCAAGAGACAGAATGGTCACAAAAAGAGAGAGAGAGAGAGAGAACGAGAAAGAGAAGAAGAGAAGGGAGCACACGGTAACGTGCTATCTTTTAATTTACCGTGACACGAAACTGCCTAGTTATAAAGGATTGTTTACTCGGCAAGCTCATATATCTATCGTAATTTTCCGGATGAGAAATTATTAACGTACCCGCTGACTTGATTTTATGTGACTATTTTCATCGACTGGATATAGAAAACGAAAATGTTTACTGCTGAACGGACATTATGAAGGATAAACGAGAAATGTGGGAGGGAGGAGGAGGATCGTAGTAAATCACTGGCGGAACGTATCGGTTTGCGCTGCTGGTGTACCGGTCGTTTATCATCATACGTCCGCGAGGTATTGCTCGTTTCAACGAATTCTCTGTTTGAAATCTAAAAAAAAAAAAAAAAGAGAGAGATGGGAGTGAGAGAGGAATTGCCATCTCATCCTGGATATCTACAATTCCTTCTTAATTATGAAACGCCAGTCTCCGTTTCTCTCTCTCTCTCTCTCTCTCTCGGCGAGTCGCGCTAGTTTACACCGAGAGCGAGAAGCTGCGAGTTCCGAACTGTGGAGTTATGCACCCTTTCCCGGTCCTCCTGCTCTAGTAAGGGACCGTAATTTTCTTTCCTTCCTCTTTACGCTTACTTGTTCAGCATATCGGACGTCGAAGTTTTAATGAATTGGAAGAAAGAGTTTACAAAGCCGTGAGATTAATACCGTTGTCTTGAATTTTAAAGCGAGCAGTGTGACGTAACGGCTCCTTATTATTTGTAGCCGTTTCCACGGTTACGCTCCGATACGAAATAGCAACTTCCACGAATAACTGTCGGAGACTCTCTCTGCGAAAGTTAACTCTGAGGAATATTCGAACAAGCACACTTATCAAACTAAATTGGCTTATCAATTATTTTGGTCATGCATTTGCTTCGTTGTTCTAAATATATGTAATTGTGTTGCTGTTGAGTTACAGAGAAGAATTTTTTTTTTATTTTTAGATATTTAATAATCTTGCGCTCTCAAAACACGTTTGTAATTCGTTTAAAAAAAAAATTGATATCGGTAAATCATCTATCTACATTATTGAACTTATTTCGAGTAACACTGACAAAGTATATAGCGATCGATAGTACGTTAAATATCTGTGGCTACTAATTTTTTTTAATTTTTTTTTTTTTTATTTTCTTTTTTTGCTTTAATTAGGCCGTTCTAAAAAAGTTGCGTAAGAATAAAACTCAAATTGAATATAAAAACTACTACGATAATCTAGACCTCATTTAAAAACGAATAATGACTATACGTATAATTGTGCACATACATAATTATTTATTTTTTCGAACGTGCAATTAATGTTAGATGCATATTGTAAGAGCGCGTCCGAAATGAAAACACATGATATTTCTCTCTCATTTCGTATCCAATAATTTCAATCATGGACAGCTTGCATAGCTTTGGGGGGGGGGGGGGTGCGCACTCCAATCACCTATATTCCCCCTGAGTGTAACATTTCGAATGGTGGGAGGTGGCAGCAGCTGCCTCTGTGCATTTCTAGTAATCCCGCAAGGAGCGACCCGTGTACAAACCCGGAGATCAGTAGCGTGTACACGTTCGTGAGTTACGGAACACGCGATAATTGACTTGCATTACAATGCAAATTACCACCGTCACGTCATGGTGTAAAATACCAGTCCAATTCTTACTCCGGCTACTTTTCATATGTATTCAGCTGCAGCCGTCGCAATTAAATCCGCGCAACAAGAGCTCGGCTCGCAGCATTCTCCATCTATATATATATATATATTTCACTTTTCCCGAGCTCTTTCATTGAAAATAACAGTCTCGTTACCTCATCTGTTCGTACGTTTAATGAAATGCGCGATGTCGGAGGATTATCGATGAAAAACGCGCGCAATATTGCGTGTAAGCAGACACAGGAACAATGATTTACGGCGACGCGCCGCCGGGCGCGTTTATTCGCAGCTGCGTCATATCCGAGAGAGCGAATTTTAATTGGTTCGCGTGTCTAATACACAATCGCGCCAAATTTTACTGCGCTGCTTTTGGTCGTCTATCTATATATATCTGTCACCCCGAGATTTTCCCTCTCCTGACCTCACGTACACGATTCCCGTGCGGGCACGTGATCCACCTGAAAATGAACTTCGTCGCGCGCGCACACTGGATGCCGAGAAATATCTGCGCGCGCTTAGTAAATTTTAAACGTTCCTTCGGGTTCGCGCTCCCCTTACACCGCCGATACAATTAAACTCAGCCGCTTGTAGATCCACTCCACCGCCGTAAAATAAACCCCTTTGGCAGTAGGTCGGTAAATCGACCGCTATCTCCTTTTTTTTCCCGTTCCGTTATATCGGCGAGATATAGTGAATGAATTCAGAGAGTCCCGAGCGTTTTCGCGCTGTTCGTTAAAAATTCTATACACGAATCGACGATTAACACCCCGCTATGCGACGGCGCGCATATGATGAGAGAGTCATCTCGAGCGCGAAATAATACGAAAGAGATATCGGATCCCGCGAGAAATCTTTGCATGCATCGTTAATGATCCGCGCGTCTGTTGTGCTTTATCTGACGGGAAGTTAGGTGCGCATTCAACCTGACATTGCGTCTCGAGTTGGTGTATACGGAGAATCTTGCGGTGTATCTCTACCGAGTAATATTTTATGCGACTCCGCTAGGAAATCACGGACGAGTTGAAAGCAATTTTCTTCGTTCGCAGTTGTGTGCTTCAATTTTATTTTCCGAGTCTGAGAGGAGAATTTTCTCTTTTTTCTATGAAAATTAATATGTTAACAGTAATCACCATTTTTCAAACTTGAATGTAAAACAAATATCCTGTTGAAGTACACAAAAATACTTTAATTATTTATTATGTTCTTCAAGTGATGTAACAAGAGAGAGAGAGAGAGAGAGAGAGAGAGAGAGAGAGAGAGATAGATAGATAGATAGATCGCTTTATTTATACAGCGCTCTGGGACAACGCCTTCAAGCGCATCAAATTACAAAAAAAAATGTAAATTAAATGAGATAACAAAACATAAAAATAATTAAACAAAAAATGCATAAGGTGAGTATTTAAATGCATTCATAAGAAAATAAAAATGAAGAAAATAGAAATAAATGACGGAAAGTCTATAAAAAAAAATAATCACGAATTATTTAGAAGAAGATAGGTATACAATTGTCTTTTAAAGTTATTGTAGGACTCCTTGCAGATAAAGAGATAGATAGATAGATAGATAGATAGATAGATAGATAGATGCTTTATTTATCAAGCGCTCCGGGAAAAATTTCCCTTAAGCGCAATATAACAATTTTCAAAGTAACAAAATTAATAAGTGAATCCTCTTAAGAGTAATAAGTGAGTATATTAAAGAATATACAAAATAATAAAATAAAAATAAAAATAAAAATAAAATATATAAATAAATCAACATTATTGATTGAAAAAGTGAAGTAAGTAAGTAATTACAAACAAAATAGAAGTAACACGCAAATAGAAAATATAATATAAAATGATACAAATGAGTGTAACGAAAAGAGAGAGAGAAAGACAGAGACTGAGCAAGGATATGAAGAATCATTTGATTTTATCGTATAACTTCTTTGTATATTCTCTCTCTTTCTCTCTCTTTTCTCTGTGAAGTACATTTATACATAAAACACAATATATTACAAAGTAATCAGTTTCTACTATCAAACTCATAGATATGGAAATTAGCATGAAACTTGATACGGAACAACAAATACTTGCTTTTCTTTTTTCTTCGTCAATTAGATCGTTCATTTATTTACAATTGTGGTGTACATTATTCTAAGTAAGCAGAGACTGTGTGTTCTGCAATCTTCAACTTTACAAATTTCCAAGTTTCGGTCTTACAATGGCGTGCTGCCGGCGTACAATAATTCATTACCAAGCTAACCGTAATTTCCTTGAGTTTCAGCATGAAAGACGGAGTAACAAAAACCATAACTTCGTATGCTATTCGTTCGTACCGGAGAATTGTTACAAAGCGTCCAACAAACTAGGAAGAAATCTCGCGACGGTGAAAATCTGTTTCAAACATTTTTTTACGAGAGGACATTCGGTTCTCGAACATTTTCGCGCGTATTCTACTTAACTAATTTAAGTGTTTTCCCCGAAAGTTGTTACACGTAGTAGTTAATGAAAGAGTTTCTTCATCTAGTAATCGCTTCAAAATTCAATAACTTCGAAGAACACAAAGTTAATCGTCGCCCGCCTAGTTTCCCGTTTGCATCAAAAACACCGTTAAATGTCTCGTAAACATTCGATAACAGTGTGTCGAATGGCGCCAAATGGCAATATCACCGGAGTAGAGAGAGAGAGAGTGAGTATGCGCCGATCGAACGTGATGTTGAAGAGGCAAACTGCGATCGTTACGCTCGTTTGCCTTGACTACATTGCACCGGGACAGGGTCGCAAACGTTCGCATCTATGTAAAATTAGGATCGTCGTGTTCACACATTGTAAGTGTAAATAAATTGAAATGAATTTTCTGCATGAGAAGCACGTTAAAAGCGCGCTTTCCAGCCGGTCGTTGCAATACAAGCAGTTGATTGGCGAGCGTTAATTGATTCCCGACGATATTCAACATTTGGCCCGTACGTCAGCGCGGGCGCAAAACAGTTCCTATAATTTTCGTGCTGTTTTCAATCAGTTGTCGATTTGCTCTGTAGTTTTTTTATTTTTATTTTCTTTTTTTTTTTATTTTATTTTATTTATTTACTTTTTTGTTTTTTACCTGACTGACTGTTAAATTACAAATGTTATGTGCACACAAAAAGTTGTTTTCTTGATAAATTTGTAAAAAACGATTTTGTGTTCGCTTAATTACCGGCAGTTCGACGCGTCGCACAATATACAATAACCACTTGTCGTTTTGATTTTGTTTAACAGAATTAAGCAATTGTTCCGTTCTTTGTTGGCAAGGTTTTTCTCAGTGAGCGCGCGCCGGCGATTCATATATCCTCTTTTCATCTTGTAACCTTTAATTTCCAACGTGCCATTTATGCGCTTTTCCATCATTTAATTGCTTCGGGAACGGAGACGAGAGCACGTTCGTTTGATTGTTTCCTCGCCGTCCGATCATTTTTTCCCCATTTAACCAAAGAATTGTGCCCGGAGCGTTGCCGCATCCATGAATATTGACGATCGAAAAGGCCGATTCATATTCTCGATTCTAATCAGAACCCGTGACTCTCCATTTTTCATCCGTTATCAGCGCTGCATAAACTCTGCCCTCTTCTTTCTCCCATTCCTCCTCCTCTTCCCCCCTTCCCCTCTCCCACCCCCTCCTCCCTCATCCATTCACCGGGTTCCCCCCTATCCTGTTCGTTCGCTTCATCTTCCCTCTTTAGGCAGAAGGATAGGTAACGTGAAAGACTCTGTTCTATTTAAGATTTCACCCTAACGATCTGACGCATTATCGTATCTGCTGCCAATAAATGTAATGGTGACACGCAAACACAACTCCCCAGCATCGTTTTCCTCGATTACGAAGAAACGTCACCCGAACACCCGTCCATCCTGGGGTCTCCCAGCCCGGGTCTTCATTTTCGTTCTCCCGTTTGTCAGTCATTCGCGATACAATGCTCTCCTTCTTTCTCCCTGTCTCTCTACCCTCTCCTCTCTCTCTCTCTCTCTCTCTTTTTCTCTCTCTCTTTCTCTCTGCATTTCTTGTCATCTGTTCTCATGCCATCCCGGACTTTATCGCCCTATTCGGTACCGTAGCGATAACGTCGTCGTCGTCGTCGTCGTCGTCGTCGTCGTCACCGCCGCCGTCGTCGTCACACTCGTGTCACGATCGCTCTCTCCTCGTATAAGAACTCGATCAGACGCGAACAACCCTCGCGACGTTTTTCGACGACGTTTTACCACCGTCGCGTGAGCGACCAAAAAGAAATTGCGAACTGTCCCCGGAAAAGAGAGAGAAAGAGAGAGAGAGAGATTTTCGTCGCACACGAAATTACGACGCGCCGCGTCGTTTTCGTTTCTCATATATACGCGCCGAATCTCGCAGAGGCCATTAGGCAGCTAAATGATTAATCGAGCATACGAGGTACACGGCAAGGTTGCCCGCTTCTACATGTTGCAAACGCGCGCGCGAGCGAGGTCGTCGGATAAATTACCATTTCCATGCCAGACATCCCCGCGTTGCTGTCCGCGTGAGATTAGAAATGGGCGGTATACAAGCTCGCGAGAGAGAGAGAGAGAGAGTCCAGCGTCGTGTGTATTTCAAAGCTCGAAAAGTTTATTTTATTAATAGTAATCTCTTCGCTTGTGCGCGCGCGCGCGCACACACACACACATACGTACACGTACACACGCATACACAGCCGCCGCCGAATATTTGTTTATACATTGCACTTTAACATTAATGTTTCATACGTTTTGGGATATACAAATTAGAGAGAGAGGCTCCGTGTAACTTATGCATTACTAGCAACTCTATTCCCGTTGAGAGATCAAATTCACCATCGCGGTAAAGTATGACTTAAAGTTTTGTACGAAACAAAATTTAGTTCCTTTATTTTTTACACAGTTTTTTTTTTTTTTTTTTTTTTTACAATGTTTCTTAGTTGTACAATAGGGCGGTATATATACGTTTTCGTGTTGTGCAATTCGAGCTATTTACATTTTCAGCTTTGTGCGCGCATAAGAGCCGTGAAATGTTTAAAGTCTCAAACTACATCGTAAAATACTTCGAACGGTCGTGTTTGCCTTGACACACAGTAAGCTTTATCGAATACGTGTGTGTGCGCGCGCGCGCAGTGATTCCGTATTCTAAGAGGCGCCGGTTGCGCGTATAAAATTTTGTTCACATAGCGCCGTGGAGTTTCTTTCTTCTCTCTCTCTTTTTCTCTCTCTGATAAAGACGGAGATTTCTATCGAGAAGGCGGTGGTGCACCACGTTCACGTGCCCGCGGCGATATATCCATTTGTCCGTTGTGTGTTCGAAGACGTGACACGTAGCGTAATCGGGCAAATACACGCGATCACGCGTGTCCGCCCGTCCAGTCAGGTGCAGTCGACCTTCGAGAGCCGGTTGCACACTCGTATTGAGAACGGAACACCATCTGTTTGCGCCGACTACGATCAAGTCGGTTGTCTGATAAATGGACCTACCTTCGATACGATTCCGCAGCGAGAACTTATTGCGCTCCGTGCCGCTCTTGCATATTCCGTAGTCTAATGCTGAGTTCACATTCATAAGGAGCCATATAGAGAGACCACGTTTCATATGTATATATATAATATATATAATATATATAATATATATATATATATATACACATATATACACACACATCGTCAACGTTCTCTCCTTCGACCTCGCGCGTTCAATAATATGCACACACGGGTTCAAGTGGACCCGTAATAATAACACGAAGCGACGTCACGCTCTCTCACTTGGGAATGCCGTGACAATAATATTCTAACGTAGACACTCGTAGTTACGCGATGCGCAAGAGTATGTGTGACGGGGTGTACAATAAACGAAAATATATACAGTCTCTGTGACATCAATGCGCCCGACGATAAATGCTTTCCTCTTTATGCGCCGCGACGCTATTACGTTAAAATATCGCCTGTATCGAAATAACCGAGGGGTTTCCCGGTGTAAACCCCCGTTTCGCGAGATCGGAATATTCGACGTTGGTGACGAAAACGTATTCCCTTTACGTTGCTTCTTACGCTACGGGAGAGGACCGGCTTTGCCGAACAATTGTGTGATTTATTGTGACTCTCGTCGTCTTCGCTGTTGTTAATATCGTCGCCGAGAGTTCTGCCGAGAGAGAGAGAGAGAGAGAGAGAGAGAGAGAGCCGCTGGTAATCCACTTAAAACAATTTATCGGGAGATTGCGAGCTGAGTTTACCGTAGCCGATGCGCGACGCGGGGGAGACTTTGCGACGCGCGTGCGTGTGTGTGTGTGTGTGTGTGTGTGTGTTTGCACATTTAATGATATCGTATAATTCATGTGCGGATTTTGAAATCATAATTCACTCCGTCGCGCACACATACATATAACGGAGACCGAAATCGAAACAATTGTTACATCTGCGGCGAATTTCTGCCTGTAATAAAACTCGCCGTTCGCGTTCCCCCCCCCCCCGTTTCTTCGATGTGTAAAACTTCGTTTGGTTTGGTTTAAAAGAAGCGAACTCTTCTCTCTCTCTTTTTTTTTTTTTTATTGATTAACATACATAAATTAATATTTATCGCGCGAACAGATTATACGCAAACTTTCATTAATCGATCGTTGAGCTTTTTAATAAAATTCTCCGCGAGTTTGCCGCGCGGGTATCGCGCGGAAGTTTCGGAGCCGGGGAAAAAAAAAAAAAAAAGAACTGTCGGGCGCAACGTCTATCGCAACACGCGGCGGACTTGCACACGGGGTTATCGGTAAAAAAAAATTGCTTCCATGCGCGCACGGTATTTCGGCGCGCTGTTTTTTTGAAGCACTCTTCGGATTAGTCAGAGCCGCGCACTCAGAGCGCGTACGGTACAATAGTTTAAACAGCTGTACCGTTGGCGATTTTCTGTTTGCCCATCTTGCTGCGTAAACGCGTTACCGCTCCCGCGGGGAGGGGGGGGGACTGTGTTCGGGCGCATTATCTACGTTACATGCGGAATTGTATCGGACCGTTCCGCGAATCTGGCTGCCATCAAAACGGGACGGAATATCTCTGTCCGTCGATTTCATGGCGCGCACGAGCCGTCATCCGCGGCGGCTATATTCTCGGGTGAATGTTAAAAAAGTTATCGCGTGTTAAACCAAATACACAACGAACGAACGAACGAAAAGTCGACTGCAATTAGGTGCGCGAACTCCCTTCTTCCTTCTTGTTTTTCGAAAAACGCGGCAGCACAGCAAAAGTGACAACAACGCGCGGGTGCATATTTAATTTTCGAGCTCTTTCGACTTATTGCGACGCTCGTGTGTCGTATATTATAATATATTTCGTGCGTGCGTGTGCGTAATGTGCGCAAGACGAAACTATTCGAGCGTTGAACGTCGTAGGGCATTAAGTTCGCTCGCGCGCCATCAACCCGAGCGTGTCTTCCGCAGCGGATGCGAACACGACTCCGATGCAAGTATTGTTATTAGTAGATGCTCGGGCGTGGTATTGCGCGAATTTCAGCGGTGCTTTGGTTTCCGCCTCCACCGCAATTTCCTTTGCTCCCGGCGGCGTGTACCGCCGAGAGAAGACCCGACCCGACCCGACCCGGTAGGTCTGGCCGGACGATGTGTTTCCACACACATGTGGAAAACGAACCGCCGCCACGACGAGACGGATCTCGTGGCTCAGGGTTGACTCCGGCAGCACGACCCGTTTGAAATTCGTGGATTTCGGCCAATTTTCCTGGCTCGCTCGCGCAACAAGACCCCCGAGCCCTCATCACACCGGGTCACGTATCGCGCTTTTCCACAAAATGTATACAATTCTGTCTTACATGGTCGCATTTATTTGCTCGCATTTTCCCACGGACTCCGCTATCGCGTACAAGATAAATCAGCTTCTTTTTTCCCGGAATTTATGGGAAAATTATTTATCCGAACAAAAAAAAAAGAAGAAAAGCGTGTGTATTACACGTTACATATTTTTTACTCGACGAAATATTCTGGTGTTAACAAAAGCGTGCCGCGAAATGGATTCTATTCAATCTGCGACCCGATTCAGTCGCGCTCGGTAACGGATTTTGCACGATCAACTACAGTCAATTTAGCCGGTGCCCGGGGGCGGCGTGCCTCCAATGTAGCGGGAAATTTGCATAGGCGAGCTATTAATCGTATTTAAAGGACAAAATAATTTCACGGATGACTCATTATTATCATGCCGCGGCGACGCCGTTCGCCTCTCTCGCGCTTCGAGTAGTAACCCCGGCGAGTTTACGCGGCGCGAATAGATAATGAGCGCGGAGGACGAAGTGAAGCGTCATTGCGTTTTAATTTGATTCTACGCTCGTTACGTCATTTGTCGTTTATGCGCAGGACAGATCGCTCAACACTTAGCGAACACACAAATTATTCACGCGCCAGGAATATCAATGTCACTTGCCAGCCCGGGACGGGAAGGGGATTATATAGCCAACCGGAGCCGGTTGTCGATTCCGCGCGTTCCGCTCTATAAGATGGCTAATTGACGGAGCGACGTGAATCGATAATACGCGGAAATCCCGAGTCTGGTTTCGAGCGTAATGGATAACTCTCCGTACGTACGTACAAATCGCAGTCCGTTTTGAGTTAAACGTCTTTTCCCTTGCCACTTTTCTTTACGTCCGCCACTGTTTCGTCCCGCGCTCTTCCTACTTTCTCTGTCTCTCTCTCTTCCTCTCTCCCTCCCCCCCCCCTCCGATCTCCTATTATCTCGATATACGAAGATATACGTGGCGCGATGCTTACCATTACAAAGGACCGAGCCATTTAGATATCGATTTGCAATTTCGCCGGCAATTACGCAAGGCGCGGAATATGTTCGTATAGATTAGATCAGATTAAATGAATATTTACGAGACGCGCAAGCAACACGAAACCCCCGCCGTGTGGGCCCACACGTGGCCAGTTTCATAATACGTACGCAAAGTATATACACCGTATTCTTTAGGTATGAATTATTACACCACGACCCCGCCACGTCTCGTAATTTAGTGCGCAATAACGTCGAAAAATCGTTGGTTTTTTTTTTTGTTGCCGCTAATTATTGCCCACACACGCACGCGTCGGATAAGGAGTTTCACGACTCTCTGAAATGTTCCGGCCATTATCCACGGAAAATGTCAAGCGCTCGTTGTGACAGTTAAAAAAGTCGTTCGAGTCGAAGCAAACGGCGAAATAAAAAAGCGAACTAAATTGTTATTGCTTTATTCGCGCAGTACGTGTTTACTACGTTTGCGCGCATCGCGCGGGTCTTTTTCGCAATAAGGGGATTACGGTCTGTCCCCTTATCGCGTGCGCGTTGAATGATGCGCGCACATGATGAGCGCGTTTTTTTTTTTTTACGAAGCGAATCTCGTCGTCCCTTGGAAGTTTCTTTCCGAGTCGAGAATCGTGAAATCGGTAAGGATCGGATAGCCAGAAGGATAGCGCTCTGTATTCGAGTCTTATGTTCTTATCCTTTATATTGTACGCCACCCACGTAAAACGCACAGGTACGAAACTAATCTGCGATAAATTTTGGACCGAACGTCGTTACGCTGTTTACGATCGGGGGAAGATTCCATCGGCGAACTTTTTGATTGCCGTAAAATATGGTGCATTCTCTTCTCTCTTACCGCGCACGCCAGTTTCGCCAAATACGTCGCGCCAAGTAGGTAGGTAGGTTAGACTGTCGATATTGAACGGCCATTTCGGTGGTACGACTGGGGGAGAAGGGACTTGAGTTTTCAATTTTATCTTTCGCGCGATATACCTCGATAAACTCTTTTATTGGCCACCCAGGCGGCCCTCGGCGGAGAGACGGAAAATCGTTGTTCGCGCCGCTGTATCTGGTTTTGTTGCGTTTCTTTGATATTTTCGCTTCCGCGCGCGGGGACTTTCCTTCGGAAGCGCGATAAGTTAGTAAAGCCGGTAATTAGATAAAAAATGATAGGAGGTGTCGGTATATTGGATACTGGCGTCGTGCAAATGCAATTAGCCGCAATATTGTGCGGAAAGCTAGTAGATTACTGGCACCATCAATATCGCATTTCTGTCAATAATGCCCTTTATTGACGTGCTTGGCGATGATTGCTTTATCAAAAAAAAATAGGATTATTCCGTTTACATAATTATTTAATGAACTTTTCAGATTAACTTTTCAGACGGCTCTAACCGTCCAAATTTCACGTACATAATTAATTAGACAAAATGGAGTAATTTCGAACGCGCGCGCGCGCGCGCGATAGACGCACACGAGTAAAATTTTCACGCGGTCAAATATTATAGTATTCGTTTTTTTTTTTTTTTTTTTTTTATTTTTTATTTTTATCACGTACTAAAGCTATAAATTCTTTCGAAGTGGTATCGGAATGTACTTTGGCACCCAACCACCTTGTGTGACAAGCCTTGCTCTTTCGTCGAAATTATAAATGTATTTAGAAGTCCCCGTGTGCGCACGCAACAAAGTACGAGACAAAATGAGAGGTCCGTGCCTCAATTAAAATTTACTTGCCGCGGGCTCGCCCGTAATAGGCACGTTGCCTGTGCGTGACCGGCCTAGCTGATATCTAATGTCAATCCGAAGTGTTGTTCTCCGAACATGTTGCAGTCTCGACCGAGGCCAACCCCATAGCGGCGGCGGTCGCCCCGAGAAGCACTTTTCTCGGACTGTGTGCCGCACGTGAGTGTGTTGTCCGCACGCGCACGTGATCTCTATACACACGCGCGTGCATAGAAATACGTACATGCGTACACGCGTCCAACGAGCGGACACACGAGGACAACAAGGATCGATAGCCTTTTCGAGGATTTCCTCGATTGCGATTCTAACGATTGTCACTTGTTCGTCTCCCTCATCTCCCCTCCTCTCTCTCTCTCTCTCTCTCTCTCTCTCTCTCTCTCTCTTTTTCTCGTTTAGACCATCTATTCGAGCGGTTGCCACAAATTAGCATTTTACGATGCGGCCGAAGAGACAATGGGGTTTGCGTTAAATTCGGTGGAAGAAGAGTAAAGTGGGAGAGCCATTACCCGCGATCGGGGAAATCCTGGCTGAGTGCTTCATTTAAAATCGAGCGATCCCATGTTTATGGAGCGCGAGGAGAGGTACGACGAGAAGGGGGCGATCTACCGTGTCAGAGATTCATTCTTAATCGAACTGATTCTCTTAAGAAATTATATCCGCTTTGTGGACCCGCTATGTCAACGTTTCCTCGCCTTTGCGTCGACTCCTCAAAGAATAATGTTGATTTAAAACGCTGTAATGTTTGCATTCTTTTCTCCTTCCCTAACGTAATTTTTTTCCTATTTTTTTTTATTTATTTTTTTTTTTTACACACACACACACGCCCGTATGAGTTTTCAATTTGATTTCCGCTTTGAATCATATTTTGAGAATCATATTTCTGTTTTCGATATGAATTCACGCGTATTGAAAACGCATCACGCAATCAAAGTGCACACAAAAATTTCAATTCTCATAGTTTTTGAGTGCCGGATTATCGCGCGCTTTTGTTCGTTATTAACGTTCTGCGACGTGAATCCACTTCGCTATCGGTCAACGAAATTCGCAGTTATTCGGACGATCGGACAATGCGGTCACGGAATTGACTATGGCGCGAAATCATTAAACGAGCTTCCGCATCTGAAATAGGGCCGACATTATTACGACGTCATTTGTTCGGTGACACACACACACACACACACCCACAGAGAGAGAGCGAGCGAGAGAGAGAGAGAGAAAGTTCCCTTTCCAGATTCGAGAGAAATTTGGTATTTGCGTAGAGACGAGTATGAAATTCCTGGTCCTTATCTACGTACTCCGTGATGGCGTTTGTACGATGCAAGTATGTAAAGCAGCACCAAGTATATTGAACGATGAATATGTTGTCGCGTCTGATACGGCAGATAGCATTACGGACACGCTCTGTTGCACTATCCCTTTGTAAGCAGAATCCTTTGAATTCTGCGAGATGCAATAATCTCGAGAATTTTCTGCATACACGTTGGTTCATTTTGCGCGTTCTTAGAGAGAGAGAGAGAGAGAGAGAGTGAGAGAGAGAAAGAGAGGGGGGAAGGAGGAGGAAGAAAGAGACGCGTATACTACTATTATATTTTTCTTACGATTGAGATCTTTTGAACAAATTTTGCATATTCGTGAGATGTGTGCGTTGTGAGATAAAATTATTAGCGCGTGCATCTGGGGATTTTTGTTTTTTTTTGACAAAAAAGTGGCAAACAAGTAAGACTTGAAAAAGACTCGCGGCGACAACATTTTCACAGGATCACGCATTTTTGACCCTTCAATTTTATATTCCGTTAGTTTTCGTTTGATTCATTTTTTTTTTGTTTTGTTTTGTTTTTAAATCCTAGCATTTGTTTTTGCGATATCTCGTCCGTGAGATTCATGTATATTGGATTGCCGCTAAATTGGCAATCCAATATGCGATTACTATCAATTACCACTAAATTTCACGGTATTGAATTGCACTGTCATTCAATGCGAAAACTTGCCTCACTCATATCGATTCATTATAGTGGACGTTTAATAACATTCGCGAATATACACAAATATATACCGAATGTTTGCAGCGAGATGGTCGAAAGTTGCGAAATAGCAAAACTTGTGCTGAAATGAAAAAAAAAAAAAAAAAAAATGTTGTCTCGCGGAGTTAGAAAGATTTCAAGAAAGAGTTCGAGTACTTAGCGAAGCGCTGCTTGAAGGTACTCACGACCGCGGTACAAGTATCGGTGCTTGTAAGCCGCCACGTCGGGTTTACGGGATCGTAAACATCAGTGACGTGCGTGCAGACTGCGCGCACTCGGGATGCGTGTAATTTCGCTACGTGCTGGCTCGCAGTTGTCGATGGAACCAGCGAGACGGGCAATATGTCCTCGCTAAAACGCGACAACGGTTTGCGTTTAGACGCGACCCGAGAGTGGGTGCAATTTCTGCGGGCATGGGGCGATTTACCCGTCATAAAACTCCGGCACAAAAAGGAACCGGGCTCTTCGGGATTAATGTGGCGTAAATAATGCGTCTCCGATGGAACGTACATATATATATATATATATAGGAGGGAGGGGGAGGTATACGCGGTCGGATTCATTCCGGTTCCTTTATCACCCGGAATTCACCTTGGGACCTTCGGGAAATGATACGACTTACGATAAGTACGTGTATCGTTACTCGTTGCCGCGCCACACAACACGTTGATTAAATTGTTGCGCCGAGAATCGTGTTTCCTACTACGCGTTAAGTTTGTGCGCTCCCCGAGAACGCGTCTGATAATTTTGTTAAGCATATTAACATCACTGACTTGGAATCTACGGGGTAACCGTATCCGGGATTATCCAACGAATTAAGGCGTCAGTTGATTAGAGGGTAAATCAAGAGGGTATGACGCATATTCCGGCCAAACGTCGTATTAATGTCGTCGTTAATGAGGAGCAATATTTTGTCGCGTCCCCATTTAGGGATTAGTCGTGTACATGTAGTCTCTGAATATGTGTACACACAAACTATGAAACGCATAAGTATCTATAATATAAAAAGCGAACTGACCTTAAGTTAAGTACTTAAAGTTTTTTGTAACATCAACGTAATATACGCGTTTCTGTTTTCTTACATCGATATGGAAAACCGATTCAACTTAATGTTACTTACGGAAACAGTTTTCTGACATAGAAGTTGTGTGGAGAAGAGCAGGCCGAAATTAACGATAAGTTATTATAATATGCTATTTCGTAGGCAGGTTGTGCGAGAGTTGTGGTACTTTGGAGCGCCAAAGTAAACTCGGTCCTGACGCCAGGATCTTCCGTATCGGACCGACCAGAGTTTACTTGCCGTAGTTCGGAGTTTCGTAATTTGCTGTCGGAGGGCCGAGACGTCGCATTATTGTGTGTACGCCGCACTTGTAATAATCTCTGTCCTAATTATTACGCCGCGATAACATAGAATCTCTCTGGAATTGAAAACTCTAGGAAATGTCGAGAAGCATTTTGACATCCGCATGATTTTATTTTATATATATATATATAACGTCGTTTGCACGTTGGTAGAAGTATATTTTATAAGAGAGTCTACGTGCATATTTATATTTTTTTTTATTAAGATAAAATGTTAAAAGAGGAGAAACGGAGAGAGAGAGAGATTAAACTCCTCGGCGAAACGTAAAAAGAGATGCGCTTTCGGCTACGTGATAATATGGATGGTGGAGTCTGCAAAAGTAAACATCTGCACATGCGTGTAACAGCGCAAACGCGCAACTTCTGGATCTCGCGCGTTTTATAACAATAATGGGAAAACTTGTTCGCGCGGAATACTTTGCGGTTGAAACGGAGATACCATAATACTTGTTACACGCGAATGTGTGCACTTCCATAATACTTGTTACGCGGAAGTATGGAGCCATAGTTTCCGCGCAGTTTGCATATTGCCGAATTTATGGGACTATCAATAGTTTACAACGTCATGGCACACACGGCAATAGATCCAGAATATCGAGTTTCTTTATTCGTTTCATCCAACACATATTTCACGTACATGCATGCGCGTATATAATTCGAAATAGTTGTTAATATTTTATTATCTTGTTATTTTAACATTCGAAGATGTTTTACGAGGGATTGAACCGCGGATTGGTGTCATTTTTACACAGACGTTTTGATGCACAAATTACTCTCAAAATGAAGCTCCTGATGAAGCGAGCTGAAATATTCAAAACGTCGGTATAAAAATGACACGCGGTTCAAATCCAAAAAAAAAAAAAAAACATTTTCAAATGTTAATACAACACACCGCGAAAGTATCAAATATCAGATCTTGTTATTTTATTTTTAAATTCGTTAAAAAAAAAAACATCATCGTGCTCCACAACAATAAGCTTAAACTACATTCGATTTGCTTTATCTCTTAAATATCTTAATTATATTGTGACCTATATAAATTCAGTTCCCTTTTCAAATTTTCCCTTTTACGCAGCGTTACGTACGCCTTATCATTCGACGTGAATTAATCCCAGTAGTGTATAATGGTCCAGCGCTCTCGCGCTTTTACTGCATGACTCGTTACGTTTAATTTCCGTAGAGGACGTCGCGTCACGATCCTGTTCCAACGGTTTCTTCGTCTCCTGTTATTATAGCAGCGGAGAGGACCGATTCGGTAGACGGTAGAGACAGCCACAGCTGCGTCGACAACTAGCCCGCCGCGTCGTCGTCGTATCAGCTCTCTCTCATTTGCCAAGTTGCACACTTTGCATTACTTTTTCCATTCTTTTATTCCTTCTCGTACAATCAATAAGATATTTGTTTTTTTTTTTTTTTTTTTTATCAGTTTTTTTCTTTTTTTTTCGCTTTCGATCACATTTCTGTATTTTGTTTCTCTCGCGCGTTTTACTCCCGCGCGTTTGTCGTTATTTCGGACGAGATTACGCGCGCAAATGAATACGAAAAGATTTCGCGATGCTTGCAACAAGATGAATGGGAGCAAAGTTTTATCTCGCCGATGCGAGAACAACAGGATTTTTATGTTTTTGTGATATTATTAGAATCTCGGGACAAAACAGAGAGAAATTGTGCAACGGGTATCGAATCATAATCGGATGAGGAACGTACTTCGCGATTAACAAGCACGAAAATTGGCACGAATGACGAGAGCTTTTCGAATATTGTCAACCGGATAGCGACGCCGCTCGCTCGATTTCGCGTCGAAACGACAAATGGCTGAATTTGTTTCCTTTATGAATTCGTTGGCAATACATTTTGACAGTATGATCCGTATACGGCGCACGCGATTTGCGTGCGGTATATTCTGTATCCGCAACCTGAGGAAGTTGCCAGCAATGTTTTTTTCCGATTCGCGTTGCGTGTCACATCGCAATGGTGATTTTTTTTTTTTTATTTATTTTTTTATTTTTTTTTAATAAACTAGAGCAACTACAAGTGCGCGGTACGCGGATCGATGTTATGACATGTGTGTATACGCTTTATCACTCGCGTATTTGAAAATTATCTGACTCGCGAACTATGACAAATATAAATGCAATCTCGAATTGTCAAAGTTGCGATACAAATTATCGAAAATCAATTAGGGCGTTGCAGAAACACGTCAATATTAAACATCGACATAAATCGAAAAAGCGACTCTGATTCTTAACGCTCAGTTTTTATAAACAGGAACAATCTGGACTTTTTTTTATTGCAAATTGAACACGTATCATCGTATATCCGTTGATCTATGATAAAAATGTTTTAAAAGAAAAACCTGAGGATGCCGCTAGTATTTGCGCTTATATATTGTGGTATTATTGGTTATAGAAAGAATTAATTCTCAGTATTTAATATGTAAAGATGAACAAAATGAATTTATTATAATTAAAGTTAACAATTAATCGGTTTCGCAACTTTCGATAGCTCACGCGACTAAGTGGTTTCACACTTCCGATAGCTCACGCGACTAAGTGGTTTCACACTTCCGATAGCTCACGCGACTAAGTGGTTTCACACTTCCGATAGCTCACGCGACTTGTCTCTATTAACGGCTCCGAGTTCTCTGTCTCCGGCGACCGAAGACCTCTCGCTCATCACCTCGGTTTTCGAGGACATCTTTCTGTTTTCCCTGTTTGAAAATCGTCGGTTGGATTATCAACAGGCAATCAACAAACATCGCAAACAAGACAACGGTCGTAAACATTTGTCACCTC
>NW_018020663.1:0-39208 GCF_002006095.1 Pseudomyrmex gracilis
TTTTTTTTTTTTTTTTTTTTTTTTTTTTTTTCACACACCGCCGCTCGTCATTCCCGCATGAAATCAATCCGCGCGCTTTCTCGCCATCCAGGAGATTTGCTCGCCTTTTCATAAACACCGGTTCGAATTAATTTGATTGTTTTTTTTTTTTTTTTTTTTTTTTTCAAACGCGATACATTTCAATTTGTCTGCGCAAGAGAGGAGGATTTTTTTTTGTGTGTGTCGTAGTCGCGTGACTTTTATCCGTCACGAAGCGAGATCGGCAAAAAAAAAAAAAGTGCGGAGGAGAGACACGTCTTTTCGCGCGCGATACATATATGCACATATTTCGAATGTGTTAAACACACGCGCGATAGGAAAAAAAGAGGATCTTTTTTTTTTTTTTCCATTCCCTCCTCAAATGACGCGCCGAAAGACTTTCAGCGCGTCGTTGCTGCATGCAAACTTCTAAATCGAGGTCGCACCGAATTTTCTACTCTAACCTACTGAATACGGCAAATTTCAGCTTTCTAAAAGCGAAAAGCCGCGTCTTCGCCGCGAAACCGCGAAACGTCAAAATTCTTTCCGGTTCCGACGAGAGAATTTTTCCCTCCCGTCTCGCAATGAAAAACGCACACACCTGTGCGCGCGCGTGACAAATTGTTCGCACACAACACAACAAAGAAGTCCGGAGCAATATAAAAATCGTAATGTACAATTTTTTCAAGCGGTTTTTAAAATCTCGTTGCGAGAATTTTGTTTTGCGCGCATCGGAAAAAAAACTTCAATATATTCTTTTCTTTTCTATTTTTCACACTCGTCCCTTTTCTCTCGCGCGGTCGCGGATCAATTTCTTTCGCGTGTGTTGTCGCAACGCGACGCCTATACCAAAGTATATTATTAATCGCAAGATTCGAACGCGCGATGGAGTTTCGTGCTCGCGCGCAGATAGATTAAGGATGCTGCGCACGACCGGGGCAGCATTCTGCATCGGTCAGTAAGGCACGACAGGAATTCTGCATCAGCTCATTATCATACGAATATATCAGCATCCGAGACAATAGATTACATAATATTAATAATCGTCGCGTGTGCGCGATTGGCGCGGGAAACATGATTTCGAAGCAGGTGTCTCGATTTGCAAATTTGTGCATCGGTTCTCCCGCGTTCTCAATTTCGCCAACTCTCGTTGCTGATGATAACTGTAATCACTTAAAGAAAATAAACGCGTCTCGTATACATACACCGAAAAAATTATATTCTCGTAAATAGAAGATTTTATACTTAAAAAATCTTCTTAAAGATTTTAGATGATATTCTTCTGAAATTAAGAATATATTCTTTATTTAAGTATATCTTCTTAATTTGAGAATATAGTCTTTTTCGATAGTAAGATATATATGTTTTTCTATATAGAGGCTTTTTATATTCTAATCAGTATATATTCTTATCAATATTACTATTTAGAGGATTTTCCTCTTAAAATAAGAAACTCTTCTTGGCGCCTATTTTAGTATAAAATATACTTAAAGTAAGTGGAATATCCTCAAAACAAGAATACAATTTTTTCGGTGTATAAATTAAAGCTGTCCGCTCGACAGCTATATATATAATCGACGGGGGATTGTTTTTCGCCGTGTCATCATCATCGCGCGACTCGACATGTCAATTTTCAATGACATCCTTCCTCCGTACCCGTCGCGGGTGCGGGATTTTTGCACGCGACGTCTTATCGTCACTTTGTGATACACCTTCGGGCATCTTCGGGCGTATTTTATTGCGCTTCGAGTCGACGACTCGCATCTTCATCTCTGGAAAAGGCGCGAAATTATGTACGCGCGCGCGCGCGCGTACAATTCCGCCCGGAAACGAAAAAGATTTCCGCGTCCGATTGGCCTTCGTGTCTCATAAGTGATTTCTAAAAAAAAAAAAAAAAAAAAAAATATCGTCCTCGGCGAGATTTTCCGAAAACCGAACGACGAGTTTTCCCGATAGTTTCGCATTCGCGCAAACCGGTTCCGCCGGTTTGAAAACGGCTGTCGATAAAACGCGCGCCCGAACTTTATACAGAGAATGCGCTTCCGTCTGGTTAAAAGTGTCATTACGTTGAGAGAGAGAGAGAGAGAGAGACAGAGAAGGAAGGAGAGACAAGTGCTATCTCCTTTGCATACCGCGGAATTGCATTTGCTTGGAAAATTGTTGCGTTACAATTGTTGTCAAACTACGTTAGCATAAATTAACATTGAAAAACACAGGCACAAGTTAAAGATGCATAAATGTCGCGAGCATTTTGTTGTCGTTGTTTTCTTTTTTTTTTTTTTTTAAACGCACTAAACGCGTCCGCGCTCAGACGTGCGTTAACTATCTAATGGCACGTTTATTGCTGGCAGACCAAGAAACATGTACGGCCAGTCAATCAAACCACAATTCGCACGGCGAAACCATGCTATTATTAAACACTACACTATTCGTATTTCTACTTTTCTGCAAAAAAAAAAAAAAACAAAAAGGAATGCAAGATTTAATCATCAAATTTATCACGGAGCAAATTTATCTCCCAAGAAAATCATTTGTGAGCGCAGAAACGCGCGGCGGCTAAGGAAACGAATTTCTTCGCGAGCGCGCGTGCGAAAAAGAAAACTACCAACTATACTATCATATCAGACAGAGCTACGGATAAAAGTTTGCTGAGAGAGAAAAAAAAAAGTACGCACGCGCTCGTCAAAGTAGAGATATGAAACAAATCTCGAGCACATTCTATACGTGTGTACCTACAACATCATTGCCAAAGTATTTATGAGACAGAGAATTGAGATTTGAAGAATTTGTGTTTTGTTAATAATTCGCTTTTCGAGCGCGTAACACGGTTAGATTATTCGAAAAGCGAGTACAAAGTCGAGCGGAACAAAGACGAGCGGCGATAATGGAAGATCCGAATATTGTCACGTCACCGGTCGACGTTACGTGACCGACGGCGCGACGCGAAAATCGCGTTCGATTTCGGAAAAATCACATGCGAGTTTTCCCCGGAGCTCGCTCGCCGTGTCTTCGCCTTGACATTTTGCGGCGAAAGAGAAAAGAGAGAGAGAGAGAGAGAGAGAGAGAGAGGCGCGATCAATTTCAGGCCGTGGCGCGATCGCGAGGAATGGATGCAGTAACCGAACGCGAACCGAGAAGCGAATTCGAAAAACGTCCAAGATAATCGCGCGCTTTTTCCCGATCGCGCGTACAGATAATCGCGCGAGAGAATTGCGCGCGCGACCGAGCTGATTACGTTTTAATACCTCTCTCGCCCCGATCGCTATCTGCGTTATAAAGTATCGTTAGAGAGGCGCGCGGGCGACGCCTTATCGTGATATTCTTGAAAATCTTCTAATATCGCACAGAGAGATATATCACGCTTGATTTTCGTGAGAACAAAACAATAGCGCAATAAAAACCGCTTTGTGTCGCAAAAATTTCTCACCGTTAAAATAACGAAACGTTAAAAATATCGTCTTCAATTTTCCTCGAGAGAAAGATAGAGAGAGAGAGAAAGAGAGAGAGAGAGAGAAAGACTATCGATGTTTAATTAATTAATATATTCGCAAATTATAGAGAAACTGTCTGCGAATAATTCCTGTGTAAAAAAAAAAAAGAAGAAGAGAGAGAGAGAGAGAGGGAGAAACGGATAGTTGGGCGCGGGCAACCGCGCGCGTTATTCGCGATAATTCCTCCGGTTGTGGAAAGCACGCGCGCTTACGAAAATGGCGCGATGTACGCCGAGACTGTTTGCCGATATCGCACGGATCCGCGCGTGTTGTCGCAATCTAAGCCGATATGCGCGGACCGATCTTTCGCCGTGTGCGCATAAATTAATTCCGCTAAATTATCGCGTCAATAAACGTCCGTGCTTGACGCGCCGTTAAATGTCCGATCGCCACTTCCGACGTAAACGATATATATGTGTTACGCGATTTATCGTGGCGAGGCGAGAAAATTCCGCCGCGGAAGGTCGCGCGCGCGCGCGCGCGCGATTGTGAGTCACTTATCCGCGCGCGATGAGTCGGACTTCCCGAAAAGAAAATGACAAAGAGAATCGCGAAATGAGAGAAGGCGAAAAACTCCGTCATTTTGCAAAATCGAACACACATACCGCAAACGCGCATATTATTCGCATTACTCGTCTTTGTTCGTAAATCATAGTAGATGTGCGTTTTCTACGTGGTTTACTGCGTCATTATAAATACTCTCTCTCTCTCTCTCTCTCTCTCTTTCTGTTTTATTTTACGTACGTTATATTCTTCTCCTTCTGTCAGAAACACCGCCGCACACTCTGTCATTACGCTGCTTAAGTCTAATTATGTTTTTCCAACAGTTGTTGTGTTCCGTGAAGAGAAACACACACTCAAGAGAGCGATTATCTATATCTGACCATAAAATCTAATTGATATACGATTTTATTTACTATAATCTCCAAGGTGGATCTCTATATTCTAAGATTAGTCCAAACGAAGTTTTTCCGCGCGGAAAAAAAAAGTTTCGCTATTATACGGTTAGCAAGAAAAATGATCGACTCTCTGCAAAATTTTTTGTTTCATCAACAAAATGTTTTGTTGGCGAAACAAAAATTTTTTTGACAAACTTAACAAATGGTTTTTTGCTGGCCATATATATAGCAACTATCCCGAGTCGAAATTTAGCGTCTACATTGAACCTCAATTCCTCTTTTTTTATGTAGGAGTAAGAGAGAAAGTAGATCCTACTTTGACGCTGCTATACATCCGAAATTTCCTTTTTTCCTGCTAAAGTTTTAAAGTAGGGTTCAATTCTCAGATCGGACTGCGCATTGCAGGCTCTGATAGGCTCAAAATAGGCTCCGATAGGCTCAAAGTAGGAGTAAGAAAAAAAGTAGATGCTACTTTGACGCTGCTATACGCGTCCGAAATTTCCTTTTTTCAAAAATTGAGGTTCAATGTAGACGCTAAATTTCGACTCGGGTAATTTCTTGCTATTCTAGCAAATCTTTTTTTTTTTTTTTTCCGTGCACGAATCCGAGCGCGAATCTTCTTCGCGAACGAATTAATTAACCGCGCTAGAAAATATTTCGAACAACACAACATTCTCTCTCGCGCGTAATTTCTTCGCGCAAATGATTGTCATGCCATCTCGAGGTGCGGTCTGTAATTTTTTTTCACACACGTACGCGCTCTCTCTCTCTCTCTCCGTCTTTTTGTCGGACATGCCGGAAGCGAGCGAATCGCCCGGGTAATCGAGATCGGCTCGAGAGAGAGAGAAAGAGAGAGAGAGAGAGAGATCGCGGCGGTTTTCGCGCCGAGAGTTCGATCGAGAAAAACAAAAAGGCGCGCGCGTCAAGGCGAGGCCGGTTTACGCCGGTTTACACGCATTTCCATCGAATTAGCCTCGCACACAGCCTGTGCGTTCTTTTTGCGACATGCACGTTCTAATTACCCCGCGAACCAAGCGCGTCTAAGCGCGTCTAAGCGTGCTCGACCGGGCACAGTGTAATTGGTTCGTAGAACGTAAACATCCAGGAATCTGTTTACTCGATGGAGGATCGCGCCTCCTATGTTATCGGAAGAAAATTACATTCTGAGGAGGCAAACTCTCGCTCCGTGCTCTGCTGCGAAACGTTGCCGCACGATCTTCTCGGGCGAAAGCCCGAGGTCCCGCGCCCGGAGTTGAACGCCACGAAAATCGCCACGCGCGCCGATTTATTGCGCGCGCGCGCGCGCGCGCGCGACGCTCCGATAATCTTATTAGACTTGTTTGTTGCCCGTTAAGCTGGAGTCGCGATTAAAATTTTGACGATGCGTCGAAACGAATAAAATTAGAAATTAGAAACACGGTTCTTCTCCTTCTTCGTATCGACGCGCACACGTCACGCAGAGACAAACATTCGTAATAATTCGAATTGCGAAAGAAAAACGAAAAGAAGACGACAATTAGATAAAAATAGACTCCGCTTGGAGATAGATGTCACGGAAATATTATACACAAAAATAGAAAAAAGAATCGAAATTCAACAAAGGAGAAATTTCTGCGCTGCGAATGTCCCGAGCGAATTTCGTGGATCATATATCAGCGCTCGTGGAACATGTCGGGAAATGTCAAAGGCGCTCTCTCTTTCTCTCTCTCTTTCTCTCGAACGGTCGAAATTTATTGGCAGAATATCAGAATGAAGCGACATCGTCAGAACCGAAATCCGACGCGGGAAGCGAAGGAATTTCGATTTGCACGCGCGCGCGCGTTTGAATCTCGGCGTTTTCAGCTTTCGGACGTTCGCGCGTATATACATATATGTATATAACGTCCAATATACACGTCGGTAACGTCGGAGACAACGAGGTTCCGGTCTCTCCGACTTGTCGGAGCGACAGGTTTCCGCGCGCGGAACACGTGACGCGACCGGCTTCGCTCGATAAAACTGACAGATGCGCGCCGTGTTACATCTTCCGACGACGACTAGTTGTTTTCAATCGCATTTTATTTTTGTTTTAAACCCCCCGATCGCTATTCATTTTTGTTCCGCGTTCCCTTTTCCGCACAAACGTTTTCACATAATCGTTGTATTGACATTAGATCGCGCGTCGTTTGATGAAACTTCAGCGAGAGAACATTTTCGAATTAAAAAGAATACAGCGAACGTGTATTGTCGTGGTTTTTTTTTTTAAGATAAATATTCCAGTGTCAAATTTGTGCAAAAAAACCTCCCCCTAAAAGATTAAAAATACAGATGTTTTACAATTTTTACGCGAACAACGCGGCGCTTTTGCGTAAGAAGAAAAAAAAATTTTTTCACACAATACTCGCAAAGTTCGATTCAACCGTTTTTGTTTTTTTTTGTTTTTTTTTTCTCGAAATTTTTTATCCAACTTTCTTCGATTTCTCGCGGCACTTTGTGCAACCGTAGCTTATCGATGAGGTGAACGACAAATAAAATGAGGGATATTTGATATTTCCGTTCTTCAAAGCGCAAATTATTACCGATTCGCATCGATTTTAGGGGAAAACAAACGGGGACCCTCGCGCCAGAGCAACGTGTTTTTCAACTCGGCCGTTACAAAAGAAAACCCCGGTAAACGTTATCCGACACAATGGCGCGATTGGAATCGATCTGGATCAAATTCGCTTCGCGTGAAACAACTCTCGCGGATTAATAATTACAACGATGCTTTTCTATCGACGCGAAATTATGATTCCTATATTACACGGACAACAACCGGAGAGCCGTGTTGCCGGCACAAATTTCAGCCGTCACGCGCGTTTTTATACACGCGCGTAATCGACGAAATGAATTGCGGCGCGTAATACGCGCGTATTTCGCGCGCGCTTGTGTTCTCTCTCTCTCTCTCTCTCTCTCTCACTTTTCGCGGAAAATTAAACGCCGCAAAAACCGACGTGAACAACAAAGAAAAAAAAGACTACGTTTCGCGCTGCGATTCGCACGCGTCTGCGACGCGCGGGTAGAAAGACGGAATAGCGAAAATTCCAAAAGTGAATCTTACGAGTTTCGTATATCGAATTCGATTCGCGGCTACATCTGTGCTTTTCGAGAAACACACCGGAGAGGGTGATATCGCCTTCATATCGGCAATGAGAGAAAATTTCTCGAGCGACTCCCCGAGACCCCCAGCGTGCGAAATAGCTCGCCTAGCGGTCGTAACGAGGTCAATTCGCCGCTCGGGAGCGAATAAGAGAGAGAGAGAGTGAGAGACAAGAGAGAGAGAGAGAAAGAACGAACAGAGAGCGAGAGAGAAAGAAAGAGATAGAGAGAAGAAGATGAGAAAGAGAGGAAGAAGCTGTCGAAAGATGGAGAACGGATCGTAGACAAAACAGAGACGCGATAACAAAAATGACGGCACCGGGGCGTCTCCTTCGCGGATCAGATCTTCCCTCTCTATCACATCTCGCATAATCTTTCTGCTCTTTCCTCTCTCGTTATTATTCCTCTCTCATTGCACTTGCAAAATCGCAAACGAAGAAAACCGCGCGCTATCGCTCGCGAGCGCGCGATCTTTTCGGCCATTTTGGTGTCTAAGAGAAGCCGACGCGCGTCGCGGCCGTCGATCCGGCCCCTCTTATTACTCTCTCTTCTCTCCTCTCCTCTCCTCTCCTCTCCTCTTCTCTCTCTCTCTAGTCGTGTCTCTTCCTCTCCTCGCGCACCTAGAGCCACACACGATGACACGTGCACATTCTCCTTCGACGCACACGCGCGAACGCGAGTGCGCGCGCGTGCCGCGGAGGAGGACACTCCTCTTCTCTCACTCGCACACAATCTAAACGTACATGCACATGCACATATCTCTTACGTTCTTCCCGAACACACTCCGTCTCTCGCGTAATCTCTAACTAATTGCCGTGCGAGCGTATATTCAAGAACCGTCGGATTTCGAACCGTCGAATTAATATATATATATATATATATGCGCGCGCGGTTTTTTTTCAACCACCTTTCCACCCCCTTTGCTATTTCTCTCTCTCTCTCTCTTTCTCTCTGTTTTTTCTCTCTCTCTCTCTGTTTTTTCTTCGTGCAAAACGTTTCACATATCCAGAGAAAATAACGACTACTCACTCTCGCGACAGTAGGAAGGACCGTCGCGCGCCTTTTTTTACAGCTTCTCACGCGTCGGCGACACTCCGAGCGACTGCCGGTCTCCGCAATACTTCTTTTGTCCCGACGGCATCCTTCTTGTTATTCCGCGACAACTCTTTTTTTTTTTTTTTTCCGTAGTCTTAATTCTTCGCGCGTTCGGAACGATCTCTCTTTACTTCCTCTCTTGACGTGTGTCACACTCGCGAAAAAAAAAAAAAAACGGAGCACAGGCGCGATACCGAGACAGAAATTCTTCAGTTACGTCGTGAGCCGATGACACGCGGACGCGCGGGCGCCGCGACGATCGACGGATGTGCAACGATGCACCCCCCCGGTCCACCCCCTCCCTCGTACTTCTCTCTCTCGCTCTCTTTCTCTCTCTCTCTCTCTCTTCCTCTGGAAGGAGCCTGTTGCTCCGGTTCCGTTTCGCTGCGGTGTGTCTACGCGCTCTCTTCTCGCGGAGCACCGGTCTTCTTCTTCTTCTCCTTCCGTTTCGCACCCCTTAGCGACGCGACAAGAACACGGATGTGCCACGGATAATTAAAACAACGACGGGCGATCGGCGGCGATCTCTTCGTTTCGCTCGCCGATTCCACCAAGTTGACCTTCTCGTCGCTACTCCTCCTCTCCTCCCGTTTCTCTCGTCTCCGTCCTCTCTTTACGCCCGTGACAGCCCGTGTAAAGCTGACGAGAAACGCGGCCGATGATAAGATATTCGACGACGAATTTTTCACGGCGCGATCGACGATTTTCTGTTTTTCTTCTAAGATCGACAACCCCTCCGAACAACCGGCGGCGCGCGTTGCACAACAACAAAACAACAACAATTAACAACAACGACGGCGGCGACGGCAGCGGCGACAACGACTCTCGCGTGTCTTCGATCGGAATCTTTCTCTTTTCCACTTTCTTTCTCTCGCGCGCGTATATATTCGCAACAACAACCCTTCTCGGTCCTTCCGATCACTTTCACGTACTTTTTTTTTCTCCCCTCTCTTTCTCTCTCTCTCTCTCTAACTGTCTTTCACCCGCTCTACTGTGGACCAAGAAGAGCTCTTCCCCTTATTAAGCGACAAATAATTCTTTCTTCATTCTTTCTTACTATCCTCACGTCCTTCTGTGTGTGTGTGCACCGCGTCTCCTCTTTTCACTCCCTTGCACTCTCTGTCCACCCCTTTAAAAAAAAGCGTCACTCTCTCCCCCTGCTCCCGGTACTCGCGCGTCAAACACACGAGCGAGAGGGAGACGAGACGACGACACCACGCACACGCACTCCACTTGGCCAGGCCTCGACGGTTTGATCCGGCTCCGGATATGCGACGTTAAGTCGAGCTGCGTTGGGTCGCGCTGCGCTCCCGTAACTGCATCCGCGTCGGACGGTACGGCTTGCGCGCTACGAGCGCCGCCATCCGACCACCCCACCATCAACTTCGGTATTCCACCACCACCATCGCCACCACCACCGCCACCACCAGTCGCCACTACCACCACCATTGTGTGACCACCACTACCGGCGCACGATTTTACCACCACCATCATCATCTCGCCGCCGGCACCACTACTATTACTCTCTACTACTACTACTACTGTACTATTACTACTACTACTATCGCCACCACCACCACCACCACCACCAACAATCGGCAATGCAACTAGCCGATGCACCACTACTCTAACCGCCATCGCAACGTACCATCTACCAACACCACGACCTTCCTCTATGACTCTACACCGTCACCGACCGGTTACCATCACCACCGTCATCCAGAGAAGAAGACGACGACGACGACGACGACGACGACGCCGACGACGACGACGACGACGACGATATACACGAATGCTCCGATGCATCACCATTCTCTCGAGTACAAGCGTGCCGTACTTGCGCGCGCGCGCGCGCGTGTGTGTGTGTATGTGCGTGTGTCTATGCGCGCTTATGTATGTGTGCGCGCACGTGCACATAAACGAGCGTCCTTAGCGGCCACCGAAAGCCGTGTGTATCGCGCACGTCATCGTTGTCGTCGTCGTCGTCGTCGTCGTCGTTGTGTCGGCGTCGTCGTTAGTCCAATTGCACATTTTACGTGCACGCCCGACTGCGATTCCCCCGTCTCTTTCTAGAGCCGTATACTCTTCCGTCTCTCTGTTCTGTTTTCTCTTCCTATATACCTGCGACAGTGTACAGAGCGCCGCAGAAGTTTCAACTTCCTGCGCGAACTTGATGTTTCGGGAAGACGCGCGCGTACGCGGAGAGGATAAAGGCGGATCCGACCGGCTTCCGTTCCGGGCGCGGTGCGAAAGCGCTGCGGTTCGTAAAGCGAGTAGGAATTGAACGGAAAATAAACTCGGCAAGAGGTGAGAACCCTGTCATTCTTAAACAATTCTTAATAATCGGGATAGGAAATTGAAGTTTGCAACGCGTTTATGTGTTTATCTTCTCCTTTCGCTCGGTTTTTACACTCAAGGTTGTTAGTTTTTTGTTCTGATATTTTTGACGATGAAAAATATAATACGAAGGAAAAGAAAAATCGGATATACTTTTTATACGAAATTACACAACGTGTGTCCGGTTATTATTAGCAAATATTTAAACAAATTCACAGAATAAATTCACATTTTTACAGATGACATTAAAGCTGCAAGTTTTATAAAATATTACCAAACCGTGTGTTTTTTTTTTTTTTTTTTTTTTACATTTACATAAAATCGACCGTTTCTGCAATTTTTATCGCAATCATCTAATATTGCTCGATAAACGGTAAAACTATTAATGTTCATAAATTTATACGAGTATTTACACACCGTTTTCATTATCACTTTGTAAAATATTTACATTTGCTTTTTATTTATGTAAATCTACGCGCAAATTTTTTTTACAAAACCGACCACGGGAAATCGGTCGCTTCTGCTCGCGCTGCGTGTGGTACTTTCAATCTTCTGCGCCGACTTCGTCGGCGGCAGAAGAGATCGCGAGCAGAACGGTGCCGCTTTCTTGGCGCAGGCGCGATCATTTTTCTCCCACCGTCATTCATACTACGTACCGTCGAAGACCCGTGTGTGCGCCACGGCTAAGCGTGTCGGCTAGGAAAATGGAACGCGCATACTGACGAGGTTAAATCGCCCATTACGATTAACATTGATATTCGCGATACCAGCCGACGACGCCTTAACTTCGAGCGCGCCGCCCGACTTGGCCGCTTGTAAATCCGTCAGGCCGGCGAGCGCAGCTTCCTTTTTCCGACTCTTTGTGACTTGTCGCAATTGTCGACAACTTGCATCCTCTCTCGCATTTTGAAAAAAAAAAAAAACTCACGTAATTGAACCGCGTTGTGCGAACGTAATCTTTAACGTAAGACACAGAAGTGGGTAATGGTATATTATTTTTGTTCTTGTTAATATTCTGAAAACATTTACATCGACGGATTTAAAATTGCGACGATTCTTAAATAAACATCGTAATAAAAAAATGTAGGTAGTCTGTGGGGACTACCGGTGAGACACTTCTAAACACCACTTAAAAAAAAAGTGACTCATTGTTATTCTCTTTCTCTGCGTTATATTGTTCAATTATTTGAACTTAATTGCTTCAACTGCCCGCGCTCAACGAGAGAGAGAGAGAGAGAATGAAGTATGTAACATTCATCAATTCGAACACACAGTTTGCATAAATTATTTCTTTTAGCTTGTGGAAGTTATCATCACGATTTTCAGATCATTCGGAGACATGGCGGTTTCGGAGACGTTTCTTGAGAAACGTCGACGGTTGTTTGCACGGACAGTAAGGACATTTGAAACTCATTAAACGCTGTCGATTGCAAGTCCAACTAAAAGTCAATCTGCAATTCTACCATCGAAGTACGAGGCGCGATTGCCTTGGGAACCGCATCATTTCCGGCGGACGGATACGGCGATAATACCGAATTCGCGATGTCGGCGCTTATCGCGCGCGAGGGGGGTTGGGGGAGGGGGGCTCGCGAATTTCCGCGCGCGCGCTCGAATGATCGCGTCGAACGTTTCTTCTTGTCTTTGTTTCGCTCTCCGGCAATCTGATTTAGAGACTACGTGTTGCGTTTAGCTCAAGACACATCAACTTCTATCTTTAGAGCGAGCGCGCTCGCTCATTTCGCGCGCATCACACATACAAGTGCGCGCGCGCGCGAGCGCACGTAATCGCTCGTGCGCGCGCGCGCGCACTTTCGGCTCCCCGGAACCTGTTCCAGTCACATGGTCGCTTTGTCTTACGCTCGTAGATCGCTTTAATGCATTCTTACATGCGAGTCTCTCTATTGATTGTCCTCCGCCGCGAGCGCTTGCCAACTCCTCTGACGCGCCTCCGCCTTCGAGAACTCGTTCTGAATACAAGGTTCGTCTCCTCTATCTTTCTCTCCGAAGCGTGTGAGAGAAACTTCTCGCCTGCTTCACGCGTTTCCCCAAATTTTACAACAAAGAACAGATGTAAGAAACTCGCGACGCGCAACTTTCTCGCGAGTTTTCTCAGTTTCGATTAAAATTGATAATAAAAAAAATATCTTTGCAAAAAGAACGCGACATTGTAATTTTCCGTGACTTATTTTATGAAAAATAAAAAACAACATTTTGTTTTTTAGATTATACACGCATTTTCGACGAATGTTTGTGAACCTTCAACAAGAGGCAAATAAAGATTTTAATGTTTAATTTAGAAATATGTTCTTTTTGTTTGGAAAATTGACATTTCTAATTTTAATCCCCCGCAACGTATGCGCGCTCTTACAATTGTTTTTAAATTGCGGAAGGTCATATTTGCGTACAATTGATTTTGCTGACAAATCCTCGTTTCAAGTTCAAAGCTGATTTCGCACATTCGTGAACTTTAATACTAAATCTCACGAAACATCCAGCGTATTTCTTCGCATTCGTCAACAAAAACAAAACAAAAGTGTTATATTTATAGTTTTACTTATTGTTCGGACTTTTTTAGAACATTATACCGTAGAGAAACGATCGACTTTTTGATCTTGACAAAATGTAACGCAAAAATGCAGCAGAATTAGTTAGAAAAAAAAAAAAAATATTTTTACTTGCGATTGTTTTCACCCACACATAGAAAAAAAAAAAACCCTAAAATTTGTTAAGCCCGATGAATAACAAATCCAAAGGACCCGCGCGCGCGCGCGAATCGCCTTTTTGTAATTAAAACTGTCTACGAAGCAATTAAACGGGACTCCTAATTAGCATCCAGTGAAAAACTACGCGGTTTTAGTTCCGTCTCGAATTCGACCCTCGCGTCGAAATGTCGCGACCGTCGTTGCGTAACGAACGTCAACGTTTATTCACGCGCATGGCATGCGCGCGCGCGCGGCCTCGTCATCGCGCGCGCGCGGATTCACTTTTTGAGGATCATCATCGCAATAACAACACAATGACGAACACGGATATGGATATCGCGCGTATAGTCAAGAAAGACGGTGGCAAATCGCGTCGCAAAAGCGGAAAGAAAATCCTTCATGCAACGGCGTCGCTCCAATCAAAATTATCTTGATCGGTAACACGTACTGTCTCCACGAATTATGGCGTCCAGTCACGGACGCACGCGGCCGGCTCCGTAATTTGTATGTCGCCTACGATGTTTTCCGCGTCGGCGCTCGTCACTGCGAGAATTCGTGATCTACCGCGGATGGCTTCGGGATAGGATAGGATAAAATAGAGGATGCAAAATTCGCGAGCGCGCGCTCGCGCGACGAAAATTGTAAAATCGAAAGAGCCATTACACGCATTAATGCCGCAGAGAATTGCATCTCGCGGCGGTTACTCTTTAAATATGGTCCGTCGTATAACGCGGAAATGTCGAATCTTTCGAACTGTGTTTTCGTAATTGGACGGAATTATGCAAGAAACTCAATTACGAATGCAATTTGAACAAAACGTCCCCTTTTGTGTCTCCGCGCGCGCTTATACACATATATATATATATATATATATATAGGCAAAATAACATTTCAAAATTGTTATTTGAAGAATTTCTGAAAAAAACGCGCGCGCGCGCGTGTGTTATAGCGTTTCAATTGAAACGCTAAAATACGCGCGCAATTTTCTCACTGATAATTTACCAACTCGGTCGTGTAACGGTTCTTTTGCTGATTTTATTGCCGTCAAATAACAACTTTAGACGAAAAATAAAATCTCACTAAAAATCGTCGCTAATTTTGAAATTTAATCGGAAACGTTTGTATATACGAATGTGAAAAATACTTTTATCCTTTCGTCATTATCATTTAATTGACGAATTTAATTCAATCACGTCAATTCAAAGAAAAACTCTCGCGCGCGACACAATAATAAGTCCTTCTCCAGTTTATTCGTCGTATATAAGCTCGCACGAATCCCGCTCCTTAAGTGTGGCGCATAGCGCGGCGCGGCCGTGACACTTTGAATAGGAGACAATCTAATATGCAGCTCATGGCTGCGTTGCAAAACTTAAAGCGTCGTTGTCGTCCGGATCTGAGCGCGCAGTGTTGGACGGCCGTTTTCGCGTCGTGGCGAAAAATCATCGGAGGAACGTGGCCGCCTTGACGAAGGCGCCGTGTCAAGTGGGATCCGATATATGTCTCGAATTTAATTTATAGACTTGCGGCGCCGTAACGACCCGTTACGAAGAAGATTAAAGACGACTTCAGAATCCAGCTTCCAGCTTCATGCGAGCGAGCGAGCGAGCGCGAGCGCATCACACTCGAAAAGAACATCACGTTCGACAGTCATACTTTCTGGCTAAATCGCAGTCACGACAACGACGTTATTGTCACGTGAGAGTCATGAACTCAGATGGCGAAACGGAACGATCAGTCCGCCATTATATATATATATATATATATATATACATATATATGTATATATATATATATGTACGATTCCGTCGTGACGCCGCCGTCGAATATCCGGCTATACGTAACCGCATGCAATATCGATGCCGTTATGTGTCTTCCTCGATCGTCGCCGCGCGCGATTAACCCGCGCGTCAAGGTGCACTTTTGCGGAAAACTACACAACACAGATATCGGTTTGGAGTATTTTTCTCAAGTTCGAGAGCTCTTCGAGAGATCATCTGATAATATCGCAATATCAATTGCACAACGTAACGGCTGCGAATTATGACGCGTCAGAGATATAAATACAATAAACTTTTCTCACACCTCTCATATCTAAATAATAAAAAAAAAAACGAATATTTGAAATGTTTATATAAGATAAAGGATGCAACACGTAATTCGTCAATTAAATCATAGCAAAAGTATAATTTACAACCGCGCGATATATATATATATATATATACAATATATATATATAAAATATATATATAAAATTGACAAATTACGTGTTGCATCCTTTATCTTATATATATATATATATATATATATTGTATATATATAATATATATATATATACATATATATATATATTTATTCTCTGTTCATTGTTCGCGCAAAAAACTCGGATAATTATTTTTCATCAGTGCATATACATATACAATCGGTTCTTCGACATCTCGCACCCGGTGGTCATTTTATGCATTCCGCGATTGCGGGAATACTGACAACCTCGTTCTTCCCTAAAGCGGTGCATCTTGCGCGCTCGAGATAAACCGCGCGCGCAGCAACGTCCTATTATTAATCGGCCTATCTTATCGGCGCGCGGGCTATCTTTTTCGCACACCGCGTCAAACTTTGCGCAAGAGCCGCGCTTCGTCGTCCTTCCCCCCTCGCCCGCGAACGAACGCGAGCGATCGGGGACGGACGAAGTCGGGGAGAGACCTTGGAGTTAGATTGGCGGTTTAGAAAATTCGTTAGATAATCCGCGGACACCGCGCGCCGTTCAAGATGGCAGCCGAAAGTGGGAAGATTAGATAGGGCGCCCAAACGACGACGCCTCTTTCGGCGTTACGCAACGCTGACAATATATATATATCAACGGCCGCCATTTCGTACATATGCGAATGTAAATTCTTCGACGAAATATAACACAAACTTTGTTATTCGGAAAATGTTTTAAAAGTTGTAAAAAGACATTAAATTTTTAAAAAGTAACAAAAAAAGGTTCAAAACAGTTTCGGAACAAAATTCTTATTGTCAGATTAATGTGTTTTTCTCTATAAAAGTTACTGTAATATTTAAATGTTTGAACAGTATTTTTAATATTACATTTTTTTTTAACAAAACGCACGTGTATACGATACGATTTTATTTTGTTAATAATTACTTTTTTCTAGAGAGGATTAATTTTATTTTTTTCTTTTTAATGACTGATATAATAATTTAGTTTATATTGTATAAGTTTCTTCGAAAAATTTATTATTTTTTTAAAGGCAGAGGAGATGGAAATCCGACACGTTGACCATCAGAATTGTCCATTACGAAGGTTTGTCCTCGTAAAAATGTGCGCGATATTTTCGTGGCTTAATGGAGCGCACGAGGCACGAAAGAGAGGAAGAGAGAGAGAGAAAGAGAGAGAGAGAGAGAGACTGCGTCCGCGTGCAGAAACATGGCGATGTGCAAGTACCCGCGCGCAAGCTCGCCTATCACTCATGGTCATCTATGACGAATCGAGAGCTCTGCTCTCCAATAATAATTCCACTTTTTCGCGCAGCGCGAGCCGTTTGCGACGCTTCGGGGAATTTTCAGATAATCGCATCGCGTTTTTCGCCCGCAATCTCGCCGCTGATTCCGCACGTAGATAAAGAGCGATAAAAAGCGGATTAATCAAATGGCCACATTAGAGTCGTAATCGAGAATTTCGCTTTTATATACGTAATTCATCATGTTTCGAGCACGGCGTTTTCGTTTCGAGTCAGCGAGCGTGAACGCGCGGAGCTGTGCGCACGTTGGTTTTTTCCCCTCCAAGTTTATATCGTGCGCTTCTTTTTTTTTTTTTTTTTTCAACCGCAATGAAGACTAGACGTCACTTAAACTCGTTATCCTCTATGTAGCGCGGTGCCAATAATTTCACCGTCTATTCGAAATCGTAACATCTCGAGCGTTTGAGCAAATTAAATTTTGTTACAGATAAAAACAAAAAAACAAAAAAAATTATAAAGCGCGCGAGCTCGTGTGTTTTGCAATCGAATGCGCGAACGTGTATATAAGACGAGACGGGTGGGCTTGGGAACGGAGAGGGACACCAAGCCGGTCGCTGCATTATATGCAGCGTAAATCCGATTCCATGTATACTTGACATTAAATTTTCCGCTGGCCTTCTAAGCAGCGTTTAGTCGTTACGTGCAACCAGTCAACTCTAGGCAGCCTTTCTCTTTGTGAGCCAATGCCTGAGCCACGTACCGAAAAATGTCCGCCTACCGTCGCGTCCCCGGCCAATTCACCGTCCGACGGAGAGAATCGCGGCACTTGCGTTACATCGGCGGCTCGACGCCCGAGAGAAAGAATCGCGAGACGGGCGCGCGCGAGCTCGCTCGTCCGCCTCGTTTCTCGCGCCTCTCCCGCCGCCTGCATAATGCAGCAACAAGAATGCGATGTCACAAAAAAAAAAAAAGAAAAAAAAAGTGTCGCGCAAATCCGAGCTTGTTGCGGTTCGAAATGCGAATTTCAATGACAGTTTTGTTCCGTTTTTTTTGTTTCATCGCTGTTTTTTCGCGGCGGGCGAATAATTTTGGGCACCGTTCGATTGAAGTTCGCGCGTATTATAATAAACTTCTTTCTCTCAATTGATTCACGCGTGTATTATATAATACACATCAGTAATATATACGTATCGGTAGAGTTTAGTTAGATCATCGTTTGCTTATCAACGTTGCTTACGTTGAACTTTGATTTATCTCGTCTCGTCGAGACTTTCCGCTGTATCGCCGCCGTACGGTAAATTTTTATACTCGCACTTTCTTCAAACAATTCTCCGACACTATTCCAACATATACATATGTGCTCGCGTAATAACATTTGACACGTGTAAATAAATATATATACTTTGCAGATAAAATGTTGTTTTTTTTTTTTTAATGCACGTGTAAATATTTAAAATTGCGATTTACGGAATGTCAACTACGAGATCGACCTTGCGCTTCCGTGGAAAAACGCGTACAACGCGTCGCTTTTGATTTTCTAATATATTTATAAACAATTAAGCGGTTGAAAAAATTACCAACTTCCGCAACTCGACGTGTCTGTGTACGTTCGCGTTTGTTAATCGGTGCGATATTTTCATTCACCGTTCACGTAAACTAGTCTTTTTTTTTTTTTTTTACATTGCGGCGGAAGGGTTAACGCTTCTTTCCGGCGGCGCAGCTGCGGTTCCCAGTTTGTTTCGCGCGCGCGAAATTCCGCGATGCAACGTGTGTGCAATGCAGTCTGCGCTCTTTGGGCCGTGCCGGCCGGTCGGTCGACGACGACGACGACGAGACGTGCGTGTGCGCGTGTGTATACGCGCTCGGTTTGCGTGCGCGTCGATGCCACGTGACGTCTAAATTCAGTCGGCCATTTTGGAGCATGATTCATTTGTTTAGAATGGGTCGGATAGTAGTAGGAGGCGGAGCCACGCATACGAAATCTTCGTGAGCGTTTTAGCTTGACGAGAAAACGGCCGCCTTCAACGTTTTTTCGGCGCCGACGATTCTTCGCCGAGGCCGATCCCGCGGGCCCTCTTTCTTTCCGAACACAGCTGCCGCGCGTCGCGAGACACCGCGCGCGCGCGCGCGCGCGTTCTCCTTCTCTTTGTCGCGCCATTATCTTCCTCCAAACGCGGCCGAAGTCTTCTTTGTTTGGCGCGCGTTCGGGAAGAGATAGTTGCATACACACACACACACACAACTTGGCGCAACAACACATTTTTGGTGGGAGGTTTTTCTTATTCATGATTCAACAACGCGCACACTTGTTATTTATTTTTTTGCATTCGCGCGGCAAACGCGTTTGGTTAGGTCGTGTCATAAACGATTATATGTGTGTTAATAATTATTCACAAAACCCCAGATAAATATTTTTTTCCCGGATGATAAAAACAATCTCTTTTTTTTTTTTTTTTTTTTTTTAAGTGCGCGAGGCCGTGCGATAAAACACGTCCTCGTCGTTCGTCCGAAAACCGAATTCCGACACTCTTTGTCCTTCCTCTTGTTCTTCGAAGTTTCTTTTGTTTGTTTTGTTTTGTTTTTTTTTTTTTTTTTGGTTTTTTTTTTCCTCCCATTGGCAATTCTCTCTCGACCCTCGGTGTACTTTCGTAGCGAATTTCGCGCCCTCGACAACAACCGAGAAATCGCGGTGTTGTCTCGTCACCGCGCGGGATCAAGGAGCGCGACAAGGCCACGAGGTAAACGTTATTGCGCGAAAAGGAGTATGAATTATTTATTTGGCACGAGTAAAAAAAAAAGGAGAAAGGAGAACGATCGTATGGCGATGGCGGCGCTCGTAGACGTAGGTTTCAATAGGAAATGATTATGCTTCTCTCTCTCTCCCGTCGAGAGTGAAAACAAAAAATCGGAAGAAGCTGCGATGCAAAAAAAAATTATATAAAAAAATAAAAAAATGATAAAGTAGCTCAATTATAATTTTAATTTAATTTAAAAAACAATTACGAAATAACTATATGTATATAAACTAGATAACTGTTAAAAGGTAATTAAAATTGTGTTTATATGCGTTTTTTGCGAGCAAATAAAATCAATTTAAACCAGCAAATATTATTAACATGAAAAATGCGAATAAATAGTAAAAATTTTTCTCTCTCTCTCTCTCTCTCTTTCTCTCTCTTGTGACAATATAAAATAAAATAGTCAAAAAGTCCGATGGAAGATTTCAGTGCGAATAATGAACGTGCTCAAAACTGAGTTTTACACACTTCGGACATCGGACGTGTAGAACGACATAAAAAATTAACAGTCCGAAAGCGAATAAATCTCCGCAAGGAAATGTTGCAACGCGCTCTAATCCGACTGTTGGCGATTTATTACGTCTCGCCGAGCGTTAGCTTGTAAAAAATTAATAATCCCAAACGAAATCTCTCTCTTTTCCCGTGCGCAATGCGACATTAATCTCCCTTTCTCGCTCTTGTTCTCTCTCTCTCTCTCTCTCTTTCTTTCTTTCTTTCTTTCTCTTTTTCTCGCACGCGTGCGACAACGAATTACCCTACTTTTTTGCGAGAGGCAAACTCGGCATCACAAAGAGCCCGACGGTACATGCTCGGCCCTGAGACTCGAGGCGGTTACGTCGCAGTTTCGTATCTTCCGTCTCGCTCGCTTCCTCTCGAGGATATTCGGCCGGGGGCCCCCGGCCAGCTGTCGAATCTGCACTCCGGACCACGTGACCCCGCTATGCAGTCTTCCAGGCAGTCAAGTTTGCTTGTCGGGTGGGCCCAAGGTCAGTGCCAGTGGGTCAGTCGGGCCAATCGCGCGGCAGCTTGGCTGAAGGTCTCCGCCGAATTTACACCGTGACGCGAAATGGACGCTCGTCCGCCTCGCTGCATCGCAAAGTCTAAATTACCGCGTATTTCTTTATATTTTCTTCTTCTTTCCATGTTGTATATATTTTAAGTGTAAAATATATTTACTTCTTTTGTATAATTAATCAATATTGCATTAATATTATTTGCACTTGTTAAATTTATTGTAATAAAATATAAAATGTGAATTTGTGCAAACTTCAATTTTTTTTTTATATTTTATATTTTTATTGTGCAAAAAAATCTTATTTCATGTCTTATAGAAATAAAAAATATTTAGAAAAACAGTTTAATTTATTTAAATCTCCCTCTGCACACATATTTGGAAACTATTTCTAGAGATAAACATACTCGTTCTGTTCTGTATTTTTATATCAACTATACTTGAAAAAATTTGTTCAAATTGTTAAAATTCGAATTTTTTAAAATTTTTGTCTAAATTTTTAAAAAAGTTTTATATAAATCCAAGTTGCTCGTTTAAGAGAGACTATCAGAAATGCACTACACACACTACGCGAGTTGTTCTATTAAAAGGATTAGCGAAACGCAAGAGAATATATCAAATGCAACAAAATTCTAATAATAATATTCTTTCTTTTAATTTGGTTTTTCTCTTCTGTTTACTTGCATTCTCGCACTTTTTGAAGAGTTTACAAAGTTCGAAAAGTAACCTTCTCCTCTCGTCGTCTCACGCCGCGTACATGCCGCGTCTACATGGAGCACGTCGGAAAGGGAACGGACAGGCCGGCATCCGAGGAGGCCTTGACCGTATCTCCGCTTATCGCGTCGCTCGCGTTGCACGCCCGACGTCACACGTCACGTTGGTTAAGTCATAGACGACGACGGGAACGACGACGACGACGACGACGAGAGCAATGACGACGACAACGAGATGTTTCTCCAGCACGCGGATCGATTAAAAGGATATCCTTTTTCTATCTTCATGATTCTTCTTCGGAATCGGTGTCTCATACCTTAGTACTCCGTAATATCAACTTTTTTGCGATTACTCATATGTGTCATCTTTGCATCCGAGCGCTAGATGGCGACGAGCACAACATTATCGAGAAAAAAACGTGACGAGGCGTAAAACACGAACAAGTAATAATTACGAGTTGAAAACATTGCGACTCACGAGGTGTGTAAAATAAAATTTAAAGACAAATTTTGACGTGTTGAGAATCAATCCAGATTTTTCAGACAGACTTTCTATCTCAGATCACAAGCTATCGGAGACAGAAAGAAAAGCGAGAATTTCAAAGAAAATTCGTGTTTTGGAAATTTCCAAATTTTCTCAAATTCAAGAAAATTGAAAATTTTTCACGTTAAAAAGAAGAAGCAAAATTTTGACGTGTTTTTTTTTTTTTTGGCCACAAGTGAACACTCGCTTCGAGAGAACGAACTGTGCTATTATTACTAGCATTTGCGAAAATAATTACAGAGCAAACACATTTTTTTATCGACATTAAACTCACACGTATTTATCGGAAGAAAATTATAGAATTTATTATACGCGGTGCGAAATCGTTCCTTGTTTACCCAGCTGCGACCGTGCTATTGATTCGAATATTTAATTCCGGGGCACAGAAAGTATTGACGTAAGTGTTACACGCAGAGAAGTCCACGGGCGATGCATTACGCCGCCGATAAACCGCATCTGCGGTTCGCCACGCCGTGGATAAAGATTAAATTCTTCGGCGAAACCGGTTTAGATGACTTTCAGAAATGTTATACGAGACGGTGCGCGGCCGTCTATACAACACGGCGAATTTCGCCGTGTGTTGTTTATTCGACGTTAGTCAATCACGCATTTAAATAATTAGAGGTGCGCCGCGTCGAGAGTTTACAACGCGCGCCGCTACGTTGTATTGCATTTTATAATACTTTTGTTTGAAAGAAAACAGCCGGTTTCTTGATTACGAAAGAGCATCTTCTGCCGGCGGCAACCGGCAACAAGCTCCTGCGCGCGTTCACGTTCGTTCGTTCCGTTGTCGCGAAGGTAATTAATTAAAATGAGGAAGGGCGCCGCTTTTACGCTAATTCCAGTTTAATTTACCCCACAATTATTTGCCGGTTGCGGATCGATAAATCATTATTGACTTTGTCAATAAATGCAAATGCGCGCCGGTGCGCGCTCATTACGCAAATCAAATTATTATTAATTAGTGTACTCTGTTTTATTAATCGTCTAGCTTGTCATTCGGTAATAACAAATTGCGAAATGTAGCGCGTTATTTCGGTAATTAAGCGTGCACCCGGTGCTTTCGCCGGTAAGCGCGCCTGGGAAAACTCTCTAGGCGAATCCGGCGTGTGTTTTGCGGCTCCGTGGAGAGGCGGATTTTCCGCCGCGCACAAGCGCGCGAACGAAGTGAGAGAAAACGGCAAACGCGCGCGCGGTCGGCGAACACGGTTTGTAAAAAAAAAAAAAAAAAAAAAAACGCAATTCGCTCTCGCATCGCGATAACGAAAGAAACAACCGACCCGGCAAATAATTCCAGGAAACGTGTAAAGTCGGCATCGATCGCGATGTTACGTCATTAAATGTCGCGCGCGATCTAGATCGAGATCAGCATCTCTGTGCTACAGTACGCCATCGGATAAGAGCCCTTTGATAAGATACGTCATCACACGCGGCCTGTCACGTGTGAGTCGCGTGCACGCGAATTATTATTATTTTATTCCACTGACGTTTTCAGATGTATTATATATATATATAAATAAATAAAAAGCAAAACAAATACAGCCGCTGTTCGCCTCCTATCTGGAGCCGAACAGCGGCTTGGAACAGCCGCTGTCTATATACAAAATGAGTTCTTTTTGTTGTTCGCGCGATTGTGCGCGCTTATACACATACGAGCACGAGCGCAAGATGTGCTGACACACAGAATTACGCGCGCATAAACGCAGCGTAACGAAGCGATGTTTACCCATGAGTATCGTAGTAGTACACAGGTAATTGCTATTACGTAAGTGCTGCTCATCCCTGCACAAGTCGACGTACGAAACGTCAACCTTTCTCCGCGGCGCGGAGAGTCGGAGAGTCGTGTAATAATCAACGAGAACGGGACAACACTCGACGCGCGATCGCCCTTGAGCCAAAAATAGTTTTCCCAGCGATTATTAATCTATTCGATGTTTTTTTTTTTTTTTTTTCCATTAGAAGCTCGTCGTTTCGCATAACGTGTATATACGCGCGCTTGCGTCACACGTTCTGTTATATATTAATTAAAAAGTTTAACATGTTCAAAACGTTATCATCGATAGAACGATTTCTGGTGTTATTCAATCATTTTTTGTTTTCCACTAATTGTAGTTTGAATTGCGAGCTGTTGTAAATTTTTACATATTTGTAAATCTGTTTATAATTGCGGTACAACAGTAATTTTATCTGGGGAAAACATATTTAGATAATTGGTTTCCGAAATCGAATTAGTAAATCGCAATTATTTTCCAAAATGTTACAACTGAAATAAAAAAACAACAAAATATTGAGAGCGAAAGAATTTAAGAGACCGTGTGCGCGATATATATATTCGATATCACGCCCAGGGTTAACTCGAAAGTCAAGACGATCGAGAAGCGATTTTAACAGTCCGCATGCCGTCTCTCGCAATGCGTTCTCGCGCCGTGCTGCTCGCCTCCCGCATTCAAATCGTCCCAGGGATCGTGGGACCGCGGGCGGCGCAACGGAACCATCGAAACCGAGAAGCGATTTGCAAGGAATGTCGGTCCCGAGTTCGTAGCACCCGAAAGGACTGGCACACGAAGAGCAAACGCGGTGTGAAACGTATCATATCCTCATACAAGACATTCATACCGGAAGGAAGATAAAAAAAAAAAAAATTAACCACACATTTTTCTTGAGCGCGCTCATTTAGCAATCTCAAGCAGGTAAAACAAATTAATTATTCCTCGTTTCTTGCAAGACTTCGAACCCCAAAAGTAAGTATGTAATAAACACAAACTACGAGAAAAAATTAATTAACATATAATTAACATAATTAATAAATAATGAAGTTTAAATAATCAGCTCCAGAAATTCTTATTAAGACAGATATATGTATGGCTGTATGGAGCGGACACGGATGTCGATGTGTGAGTTGAAAAACAACTCACACATCGTGTCTTAATAACATAATTAAATTAACATAATAATTTCAAGTACAAAAATATCTCCAAACTTTCCCGCAATCTAGGGTAAGACAACCCAATTACTGTCACACCTGCCCAATTACTGTCACCCTCAAGCTGTTTTATTTAAAATAGTAAATAAATGCTAAAAATGTATGCATGAAAAAAATCTACCATAGAATTTTAAGTGAAATTAATCAAAAATCCAGCACTCAACATTCTTGTCTCATTTCTTTCATTTTAGGGGTGACAGTGATAACTCTCGCATCGTTCTTTTTTAATTATTAAATTTGTATAAATAAAACTAGAGATTTTGAGAGACGGTATTATTTTGTTTCTTTTATCAGAGAGAGATATTGAATAATACCAGATAAAAAAAAACACACGTTTTTGATAAATAAATAGTAAAAACAATTCACTAACGCCAGAGTTTATCATTCAGATAAATCAGTAATTGGGTCTTTTACCTTATGAGCGCAATCTAAATCATGTGTTCTTCGTGTCATTTCCTCATCGAATATCAGTAATCGGATTTTATTTCGCGAAAGCGGATTTTATGAAAGAAACTAAAGATACAATGTATAAAATGCAGACAGGTAAATGTACATACGGTAGCACGTTCGTAGCCCGTAAATTTTCCCTCGTCTCGTGACGGCCGTCGCGCTGTTTCCCACTAAACACACACACGCCGGCCGTTAATAGCCCGAGAGAAAGCGCGATTTAACGGATCGTCAAACAATTAATAATCCCGCGATTCTCGGAGATCTCTCAGATCCGGAAGGGGGGAGAGACCCCCTTCCCTCCCCGGCCGAGTTGGCGCGACGCCAATGTTTCTACCACGCCGCGATAACCCATAAAACTTTCTCGACACACTTAAAGCGCTCGTTTACACGTCGCGGAATTAAGCCAATTTTCCACTCTGTCGGCAATCTACGCTCGACGGGGTCTATTTTCGTCGCCGAGCGGTCGCGTGGATCGCGCGTTTATACTCTTCGCCGCTTTTCCGCGACGGTAACCTTGAGAAACCACCTCGGCGGAGATTCCTCGGCGTTACGCGAGCGAGCGAGCGAACGTGCGCATTCATCTTTCGCTCTTTATCCCGCGCGCTCTCTTTCTTCTCTTTCTCTAACGCGCGCCGGTTTCTATGTATTACCTACCGGTCGTGGCACGGTCATATTTTGGCGATACCTACTTGTTGCGCGAGGAACGACCTATGTGCACATATGTACGTCATCTACATACCGCTGCTGCTGCTGCTGCTGGTGTAGGTAGGTAGATAGGTAGGTACAGCGGCAGTCGGCATCAGAGCCGCCGGCTGCCTCGGCGCGCGAGCGCAAACACCAAGTGAACGACCGCACGACGACGGTCTCGAAATAATTTCGCCAGCTTTCTTCGAAACGACCACGACACGATCCGCTCCATCGACATCCCCCCCTCCCCCCCCCAACCCCCGTTGATTTGTACGATTTATGCCTCGGTTCGGTTCGCACGCTCGGCAAGAGAAGATGAAATCGCTTCCGGCGCGCGCGAAGCGTCTAACCCTGCGCGAGTCTGCGAAATCACGTTCGAATGTAATCGCGAAAATAATCAATTTTCCGCGTTAATTATACATGACGATAAAAATTACAAGTCTTAAAATATAAAATTTCTCTGGAAATATACATTTTTGGTTTTTTTTTGTTTTTTAAATTTTGTTTATCAAAGAAAGCAACACGACGGTCTTTTCCACAAACGTGCACGTCTTGGTTAAGTAAAACGCTGTTTTTTTTTTTTTTTTTTTTTTTTTTTTTTTTCAACAAAAACCCAATTTCCGATTTTAGTTTTCGAAGCTTCACGAAACGACAGACTAAAATTAAAACAAATGGTACGATAGATGATAAAAACGATTATACGGGGGCAAAGTGTCGTCCGACACCCTACCACACTAATTAAGGGTTAAATTTTCGCATGATGGGTTTGAAAAAGGATCGCGGATCAAAGTGCGAAGCAACGTAACGCGCGGAAAAAATTGCGCGTGCGGCGTGATATATTGTTTTTAATATATAATGCGTTTTTCTCTTTAAAAACGGATACGTGCGTACTCTCGCGCGCGCGCGCCATGAAACACGCAATAATTGCATATGGAGAAAAAAATAACGTACGTAGAATGACGACATTATACGGTGAATAGTGTCGCCACTGTGAAAGCACGTAGCGACATATACGTACGTATAAATAAACATATATATATAGTATATATATAGTATATATATATATATATATATATATATGCGAACGTTTTAATAGAAATATATTAATAATACGCACGACAAAATTAATTCGGCGGAACAAATCGTTTGAACCGTGCGCGTATTATGAACTCGTGATTAAACCGAAAGTTAATAGATATTTAACGCGCGCGACGCACCGTTCAATCGTCGCTCTCACGCGCGAAAAGATTCCGGCTAACCGGATTTTATGGCTATTAACAGGCAATTTTCCGAAAATCGTCCGCAGACGGAAGCCGGGTGTAACGGACTGTTCAATGCAGCGGAAATTCGGTGCAATGTAAACTTTGTTTCCCCCGTCTCTTTGATCGCTTATTGGGAAAATTATTTCAGGCGCTCTCGCTTCCCGAATGTGTAACGTTATATGCATATCTCTCTGCGGGTAATCCCTCTTTAAAACGGCGATCGCCATTTTGACAATTAATTTCGCAAATACATATCGGTCTCCCGGACTAGAAAGAACGGCTATTTAATTGTTCACCGGGTGCGGTACCGCGCGATTAAGCGCGTAAACCCTACCCGGGCACCTGATGCTCGCTCGTTTTTATTAACAGCGACGCTCCGGTGTAGCGCGAATTATCGTTGCGCAAAAATTAAAAGTAACGCATAAAAATAAAATTTCACGCGCGGTTTGTTTGGTATCGTTTATCGCAAAGTTACGCGCGGCAGTGCGAAAGCGGAACGCGGAGTACAAATGTCGCGGTTTTTTTTTTTTTTTTTTTTTTTCGGATTAACAAAATGCGGAACCGCGCGCGAAACGTAAGCGAGACGATAATGAGATATCGTTTAATGGAAAAAATTTTATGCAGTCGCGCGTTTCAGCCAATTTTTTTCCCTCTCTATCGTTAACGGACTTTTAATAATAAAATAACATTTAACTGAAAAAATAGAGATGTACGAGTTATTTTTTTTTTTTTTTTTTATTTGAAAATTGTAATCCAATTTAAATATTTTATTTATATTAATTTTGTAGTATTTAATTAATTTTTATTTTTGAAGGCTTCTCTCTCTCTCTCAATTAATAAGGTAGTTATGAAATATAAAAACGTTTGTTTAAAAAATAAACTTTGTGCTTATCACTTTCCTTTGTGCAAAAATTATGTTATGTAAATATGTTTGAAAATATGCGTATATATATATATATTCAAAGAACCCCAAGGAGAGTTTGAAGGAGAGTTAATCATTATCGCCGCGCGTTTTCTCTCGCAACGCGTGCGCGTGTCCGTAACTTACGACATAAACGCGATATTCGCGATAAACATTGTATATCGTCATGTGTTCGACCACGCCGACTGCAAAACGGATATTTCGGCGCGGCTCTTTCTCCCGGTTGACGTTAACGAACTTTTGCGGTTTAGACAATTACAAGCCGGCTGACCCGCGCGCGTGTGCGGACACGCACAAAAAAAAAAAAAAACCCCATCGTATTATTACATCTATCTCGTTTCCCGTTGCTTTTCACTTTCGTGCGTGCGAAAAATTTGCGCCGCGTTAAATTATTACCCTCCCATTTGAATTAATCATCGCCCTCCAAATCTCTCGCTTATCGCGCCGTATAAACCTCCGAAAGCAAATTGCAACTGTTAATTGTCTGCAATACTATTACATCAATCTTGTGATATTTGCGCTATATTCCGTTGCGTTGCAAATTGACGCGCTGTTTCACACAACGCGTATATCTGAATTTTCCGAATTTGCCCACACACGCACACGGACACGGACGATCGCCGTGTGTCCGTGCCGCGTGCGCGGCATAGTCAAACGGGAGAGAATTCCACCTTTCTCTCTCTCTCTCTCTCTCTCTCTTTCTCTCTCTCGCGCGCGTTTCATCTCGTTCGGAAAATTTCGGGGGTTGGCCGGCGCTTCCAACCACCGGCTGCTGCGGCTGCCGGCGACCTATATACTCGCCGTACGGTACATAAGCGCGCGTTCCACGTGTATATTGCACTAATACCAGAACGCGTCGCAGCCAACGGCGGCGATATAAACAGCGTTACTACTTGTTGCACTCCCAGAAACTGAGAGTACTCGGGCGCGCGATTCGGCAGCAGACCCTGTTGGCTGCTATCGAGGGGTTGACTGCTGACTCTCTCTCTCTCTCTCTTTCTCTCTCGTCGCGTTATATCGATCGACGCGAGTTTGACCTAATATTCTTCTTCGGGCGGACCTCCGCGCGCGCGGAAACCGCACAGGAGAGTTAAAACGCGCACGTTTAAATATAACATTTGTAAACATTATGCACTTCAAGCGTTTAATTGTAGTCTAGGATATAATTGGTTTAATTGCGATACAGTTTGTTGCGCAATCGTGACGAATGAAAACATGCGCGCGCGCGTTTCTTGCAAAACCGCGCGCAATTAATAATAGACGTTATTTGTTTAACTCGCGGTTAATAGAAATATAAATGTATGGATTTATGCACAAATGTGCGACCCGACAATAAGTAAACTACGATTTCCGCTTACAGTTTCCGCACGCGAGACGTTTCGAATTAATCGGTTGCAATAAAAATTGTTCGAAAAAAATGATTTATTTGCAGAAAACAAAAATTGTTTCCTCTTGTCTTTTTTTTTTTGTGTTTTCTCATCACATGAGAACAAAGTTACACAATTGCGAAAACAAAAACACACACACGCGCGCACAAATCATTCTAATAATTCTAACTTCAGTTATTAAACTGTCACGCGCGTGGTTTATTGCTTTGTCAATGAATAATTTAAAAAAAAAAAAAAACATGCACATTATAAAGCCTATCAAGAAAACTCGCGCAGATATATGCGGAAGAGGAACGTTATTATTTAAAAAAAAAACCAACCAACCAACGTGCAAAACGAACGAACTACTGAAACGACGCGCGGAAAAGCGTCATAAATGTACACGCGAGCTGACAACTCCGGTAATATCGATCAAATGCGACCGCGTTACCGGCACCCACATGTTTCGCACGCGAATAGAAGAGAGCCCGTTGCATTGTTGTTGTTATAATCCAATAGCGCGCCAAATGGCAGTTACGAACAGACAGACTACTAACCTGGTTTTTGCGTCGTCGAAACTGCAGCTGGTGTGTGACTTCGCTTCGTTTTTTTTACCGTCTCTCTTTTTTTCGGAAATCGAGCATTGTTACAATTGTCCCGGGCGTGGCGGCTACGCCCAACGCGCCTCTATGCAGAGTACCGTTACGCAAAAATGTAAAAACGTCAATGGTTTCCGGCAAAACGTTGCGAGAGATAATGCACGTAATGCACACACACACACACGCCGAACGCGTATGTGTCAACCGTCGTCGTTAACTGCAACGCGAAATTCCATACGCGGAAAGAAGCGTCTGAAGTTGGCGCGCGCGAGACACACACGAGTGCGCGCACCAGTCATCTCTCTATCGAGAGAGAGAGAGAGAGACCGGCGCTCTCGTGTGTCTCGCGCGTCAACTTCACGCACCATACAACGATCGTACGTGTTGGTGTTGTTATGGTTATTTTTCACGTGAGTTCGCGAATACGCGGATCATCCTTAAAGTGCATCGACGAACACGACGCAACGGCCTTCCTTCCTTTCTTTCTTTCTCTCTCTCTCTCTCTTTCACTCGTTGAACGAATTCGATCTCGACTTTCGCAGACGCGTTAGCCTTGGTTCTCATAAAAAGCGATCTCGATCATAAGCGGCCGCATCTTTCGGTTCCAATTCAGTCGCAAACTGACGACCCTGAACCGACGACTTCAATGACTTCAATAACGATCGATTGTGCGAAGTTGGTTCGGCGAATGCGCGAGTATAGTAGCAAAAAGTAGTCTCTAGAAAATTAATACTTTTTATGTGAGAAACAATAAACATAAAATCATGTGTGTGATTTACGTATGAATTTTTTTTATAACAAATATATTGCACGCGTGTGTTGTATACGTTAAAAAAAAGAGATATTTTATATCCGCGTGAAACTAACACTGCGTGCGAAGTAACGAATAAACGTGAAAAAAAAAAAAACGTGCAAATTTAACCGTAATTATTACATTTCGTTTATTTATTTGACGCCGCTAAGTAAATTCGGCCTCATTAAGGGCGCGTCTCGGTTCGGTTTGCGACGACGACGACGACGACGAAATTCCTCGCAGAAGAAATGCAAAAGAGTTCTCGAGCGTATTTCTGTCGCCCACTCGTCATGCTGATCTATCAATATTAAAGAGCAGCTCAAACACGGAAACTAAAAAAAAAAGAAAAAAAAAAAACACACACGACACGCTCGACTTTAAAGGTCGCGTGTTCTTCTCCGTATCCTTCCGCCGTTTTTTCCGCCTTTTACAACATCCTCTCTCGCCGGAGCGACGACTTGAAAAGCGGGTAACCAGTTCCAGAGAGCGCGATTCGAGGCGCATCGAGGAAAAGAGAGCTCGGAGGAAAAGTCGTATATACGCGAGACGAATCTCGGCTACCGAGTGGGCATCAAATGTGTAACGCAGACACACCACTTTACAAAGCTCCGTCGCTCCGGCGACGTCGTCATGCATATATATATCCCACACAGAGACACGTGCATTTGACACGCCTACACGCGCGCATACACACACACACGCACACACGTGTACTCACACATGTCCAAAACTACCACGTGCCGCTGCCGGGCATGTGTGTTTCTATGCATGAGCTTCGCGTGTATTCGCATGCATTCGAACAGTCGCACGTTCGGCCACGTATATATACCGTATTCACATGGTTTTACACGCGCGTGTGTGTGTGTGTGTGTGTGCGCGCGCGCGCGGGCGATACGTGCTCCACGTTGACCCGCTGATATCTATATAGACGGTAACACGTAGGAGCGCGCATGGATGCGCGCAAATGGCCCGGTCTGCAGTCTGCAGCGCTGCTCGTGCATGTGCTGCGTGTGCATGTGCATGGCTGCCGGCTGCGCTGACTTGTGTGTCTGACGGGGGGGGGGCAGGGAGGGAGGTGTGGAAGAGGCGGCAAGGGAGGGTGTGCGGGGTGAGACGGGCGAAACGCGATGTGGAACACACTCGCTCTCGATGGGTCACTCTCACTCTCTCGACCGAGAGGGAAATTCGGCAGCTGTTTTAAACCCGGCTAACTGGCGAAACTCCACCGTCGAACCACCTTCGCCACATCGCTTCCACCCTCTTCCCGCCCTTCTCCTCTCTCTCTCTCTTTCTCTCTTTCTCTCACTCGCTCACTCACTCTCTTTCTCTCTCTCTACCGTTCCCGCGGTATATCCCTCCCGGTTACTTTCCCCTTTCTCTCCAGCACGCTTTCGGAGCCTTTCTTTGTCACCGTACCCCCGTCTCGTCCCCCTACCCCTACGCGCCTGCATCATGCGACGCAGTAGTATTTGCGGATACGAATCGATTTTTTTGCAATGGTGATTTCACCGCGCGCGCGACCGAGTCGCTCGAAAATTCACGTTTGTTGCCCGCCTTTGTCTCAAGGATGACGAAACGGGTAGGTATATGTAATTCGAGGGGGAACTCGCGCGCAGGTGAACGTCACACCCCGCGTCATACGTCTAGCAAATGCTAGTGCGAAGTGCATAATAAATACCGCTGTCTCTCTGGGAAAACAATTGCGAGTGAATATTTTAAAACTTTGTTCGCGAATTGGGGAGGGAAGAAAAGAAGAATTCTCTCTCCGATTTCGGAGATAAAATCTATGCGTGAAAGTCACGGAATAATTTTACAATTTTGTTTGTTTTTTTTTTTTAATTCTCATCTAAGAAACGAGAACGACGAGACTTGAAAAAAACTTGTTCCCCCAATTTCTCTATATTTCACGTGTATAATATATTTAGCGGCAAATCACGTCAATCACCGAGTATTTGATTTCCGCACAACACACACACACACACACACAGGGAGGTTTTCGTTTCGCGCGCGCGCGCGCAAACAAAATACAAAATCGCTCGAAAACGCCGGGACCGCGCGTGAATTAAAACAAACCATAGATTAATTGTCTAGAAAATTTTCACGAGAGACTTCCAACACACACACACACACACACACACAGCAGCGCTCCGGCTCTCCGTGTGAAATTTCCCGTTTCCCCGCGGGAATTCGCGAGAAATCGCGAAAGTATTATTAGATCGCGATCAAAAGGTAATATATAGGCGCGCTTTTAATTATAATGCTCGCTCGCGTATATAGGCGCGTCCTCGTCATCGAAGCGAAAATACAACGCTTGTCGCGCAACGGCGGAATATTCGTTCGGCATTTTCAACTATCGAGTTTACGTCCGCGGCTTTTTTGTGCGAAGCGACGTGTTCCACGCGCGCGTTTCCAGGACAGATATCAGTTGCTCTAATTTTGAGTGCGAACAATGCGGCACAGCCTCTCTTCCGCGCGCGCTTCTCTCTTTCAACGTATACACACACGCACGTATATAAACGCGCGTCCTCTAAATACGGAAGCACGCAAATATAAAAGAGAACAGAAGTAATAATAATAATAATAATAATACGGAATGAAATATATAACAGATAAAGGATTCCGTCGCGCGCGCGCGCGCGCTTAATTAACCAAATGGATCTCCCGTCAGATCTTGGATTAAAGGCATTATCTCGCGAGTTATTCATCACCCGATTAATGCCGGGCGATATCACGATATACATCTAAGATCCATTTCTGCATAAATGGATCCGGGAGAGACGCTGCATGACCGCCGGTTGTAACTTTTCTACGTTATAACTCCGAAAGAAATTCGACGAGTATATATATACACGCGTATAACGCGAGCGTTAATATAAATTACTCACGCGCTAGTCCGTTCACCTCTCCGATGCGACACGATACGTTCGCGTTCTCCGCTTCTAATTTCGAAATTAAAATTATTTGTTCACATCAGAATATCATTCGCACATCTGCGTCGCGAGATTGATTTTCAATTCTACAACAGATAAAAATAGATAACTTGTACTCTGTGTTTTTTTTTACAGTTTTGTTCCTTTCCGCGTCGTCTTCGATGCAAGAATCTCTCGCGAAAACCTCGAGCGAGTGCGGCAGCCTGGTTTGGCAACGAACGCGACGACGGTCGTCCGCATCGCGAATGCATTCCCGCGTACACGTATATGTGTGTGTGTGTGTGTGACACGCCGTGCACATTTGCATCGCCCTCCTCGCCCTTCTCGTCTTCTGCGCTTCCCACTCTCTTTCTCTCTCTCTCTCTCTCGCGCGCGCGTTTCTTCCCGCTTCGTCGCCCGGCGAGACCGAACGTACGGCTTTTTTGCCACATACTGACCTGGGTTAACTCGGCGGCGCAGTGCCGAATAATAAAACCGCCGGAACCACTGACCCCCTCTGTTGCACAAATGCACACGCGCAGCCATCGTGTATGCACGGACAAATGCGCGCGGATTACACCGCGACACCACACACCACAAAAATTCGAAGCACCGAGTGATTCGCGAATTGAATTCCGTTATATTTTCATCGCGAACGATCATCGATTTTTGATTTCAAAACTGTTTCGGGAAACAGTTTGAGATTGAAATATTAACGAAAAAAAAAAATTAAAATTAAATATTAACCAAATCGAAAGAAAGGTGCAATTACTTTTGTTTCTTGAAAGTACACGCGTGTGTGTTGTCATTTTATTTCAATAGCGCACGACATTCGACAGATCTACATTGACATTTTCAATAACACAGTATCTTTATTAGAAAAAAAAAAAAAATATTTATAATAATTTGTTTAAAGTTTGTGAGAAATGTAATTTTTAAGATACGATTAATTGAGAGAGAAAAATAGACGAAAATGGGGAAGGTAGCTACGAAGATATCACCGCTTCAATGAAGTCTTCTATTTTTAGTTCAGTTACTGTGTGCGCCACTTTGTAAAAGGTACTTCAAACTTTTTGAGCAAGCGGTGTAAAATGCGCCGCGCGCACAATTCCGGGACTACGTTGTGTTGGTAGAGTGCACCGAGTGGCACATAAACGAGCCTCGAAAACCGAGGGCAGGGCCACGGTCACCCGAAAATACGAGGCCGCGCCTCGTTCGCTTTTACTCTTTCTCTCTCTCCTCTCTTTCGCTCTCGCACATTCCCTTTCTTTTTCGTCGTCGTTGCGCGGCGAGTTTCAATGGCTACATATGTATGTATATATATATATATATACACATACACGAGACTACAGGACGATTCACGAAATGGCGATCGTTGATGCGGTTTTTTTTTTTATTTCGTGGCATGTTTCGGTTTAATTTAACATTTTTAAAAAGTGTTTTAAAAATAAATTGGGACAAGAGATAATTTTGCGATACAAACAATCGTCTACTTTTTTAATTTCAACTATTTTATCATTTGTTTTAACTTTGTTTGTAATTTTCTCCATCTCTACTAATAGAAGATTCAACGCGAGATTCCTTGCAATATTTATTTAAACTTGTTTATATATATATATATTAACTTTAGACTCTCTGAAGTGAAATTAATTTCACAGTTTACGTTTTCTCTGCACACAATGTCGAGTATATTTAATAAAAAAAATTTTTCGCGCAACTCTGATAAGAAGAGCAAAAACTCTTCATCCCGAAAGAGCAAGAGAGCGACTGCCACGTATGCACATCTATATATCTTTGATAATTAACACTCAAGACACCCGACATTACGTCTATTCACACGTTTCTAATGACATTACACACTTGCGGTTTTCTTTGCCGCGTCTGAGTAAACACTTTACGTCTGAAAGCCGCGTCTTCTAATTGACTTAATATTTTCCCCGTTTAAAACGCTACCTACCACGTAGCGTGTGTGTCACAGATACTTATTATTCGACCTTCCAGATTCTTGTTCCGTGCCCAATTGGCGTCGTAAAATCTGGCGGCGATTCGAGCGGAATGCAAAACGAGAGTCACATTCGGTCACTAATTAACCAAAGAAGTTTCTTTGCAAAATAACACACACATTAAGAAAATGATTCTACCTGTGTTTTTTTTTTGTTGCATTTTTCGCGCTTGTTTAAAAATATTTTCAACAACGACGCAAATAAGACGCTGTAATTTTTTAATAAACAAAAAATAAATAAACAATAATGGATGTGAAAACAGCTCCAAAAATTTTTGATATTAACAAATGTGTTGGCTGTTTTTGGAGCAGACACGGAAGTGAGACCGAGTCACTTCGTTACTCCTGTAAAGTGATGGTCAAACCCCTCTGGTCCTACCTCACTGATTAGCAATTGCCACCTAAGCGACGACCATCACTAAATTTTTGACCATATTGAAAAAAAAAAACCTAAACCGAAGGTCGAAAGCTTTGTGACATTGTTGACAATAAACTATTTTAAAAATACACACATCGGCATCCGTGTCAGCTCCAAGCAGCCAATAACCACGCATTTGTTAATATTAAAAAAATAAATAATAATACTTAGCCGCGCGCACATGTGAAAAATTTTTCGAACAAATTGCATTATTTTACAACTTGTTTTTTTACAGACAGACAAATTTGCGAAATGCGCGACACACACGTATAAAAATAAGTTCGCCGAGAACGGTTACGTGCTCAGGGCGCTCCTGAAACAATGCGTTCGCTTGTTCCTGCCGACCAGCACCGGGGGGGGCGACCTATCCCAATGCGTGCCGACACGCGGCACGCACAACGAGAGTTGTGTGTTAAGCGAAAAAGCGTTTCGCTCGCGCACCGAAACGTCACAAGCGCGCGCATCACGTCCGGAAAGAGTAAATCAATCAATATGCAGTTTAAAAATAGCATTTGCACCTCATCGATACTTCATTCAGAAATTTCCCGGCTTTTGTTGCGACAATTTATTAAGCGCTGATCAAATTCGCGAAGTACATAATTTACTTGACAAGCGCGTTGTGCGTGAAATTAAATTTTTCGAATTCTGTTTTTTTTTGGGGGGGGGAGGGGGAGAAAAAATGATATCTGTTGCAAAAATCGATCTCTTCGACTTGTGAACGTCGAGTATTCTTTTCCAGACGCATTCGTTGTTTTAATCTTCAAATGCTGCGGCAAATTATTATTTTCGTATAAAAAAAACTCAACGTGTTGTATAATAGTCAAGAAATTCTGTGTCACACATTCGCGTGTCATATAAATAAATAAAGCGGGAGAACGACCGCGTCGTCCGTCCCGAATTCCCGGCGCGTCGTGCTATCGGCGTTAACGAGCGCGATATACGAGGCGCGGAGTTAAACGATCGGGTCTAAAACGAACTCTCGCGGCAGTTAAAATTCGACCGCACGCGGCCGCGGCAACAGAGGCTCAAATTCGTCTTTCGGATCGCGCGGCGCCGCACGAATGCGGAGCGTCAAAGCGCGACGTGTATATACGCAGCAACCGGAGGGGGTATCAATAAAGCGCAATTAGCGGAATTGTGTTGGCCGCACTCTATCGCGCGCAAGCGGGACAACAACGGCGCGAGCTTCGATATTACCGCCTGCCACTTTTTTTTTTTTTTTTTTTTTTTTTTTTTTTAAACATCGATCCCGTCCAACATCGGCTCTACTGACTCTACAACGAGATCGTGACGCTTTAAACAACCTCTGAAATCGAACACGCTCTGACTCATGCGCGACACACTCTCAACTCCGTGTCAGTCAATAACCTGCGGGATGATAATCGCGCGTGGAAAGTGTCCGATATCGAAACGCGCGAAATCAAAACGAGAAGCTAGCGCGAGTGTTCGCGATTGTTTTATATTCGCGCACAGAGAGAGAAGAAATAAAACAAATAATTAAAAAATTTATATATCCGCGAACGGATAATTATAATACTATATAATACGTAAGATATAATTCTCCATAACACGTGGGCGGAACAAAAAAAATTTCTGATGAGGAGATAACGCGAGGAGAGAACACGTTCGTTTAAAAATTGTAGAACGAATAAAAAAATTGCGAACGAAGAGATCGCGCGCGCGCGCGCGCGCGAGATGTTTTAAACGATTTATTCTGAGAGATAAACGTTCCGGAGCAAAAATGAACGAAATAACGAAGCATAACCGCGTATTATAGCTTCGAGGTTGCGAAGTTTCTCAACGCTCGCGCGTTGTGCGAACGACGTTTCGCCGCGAAAGAATTTTCTTCGGATTTTCCGGAATCGCGTATATAACGACTTTGTATGTGTGTTCGCAAAGAGTAGATATACTAATCTTATCAGAAACTCGGTTCTCGGCGAAACCACCGCGAGGAATCTCTACACAAGGACGCCCGTCTCGATCGTTCGCTCGCTCGCTCGCTCGTTCGCGAGCAAGTCGAGTTGTGTATTTGCGTTCCGTTCGTCGTGTATTATCTACCGCCGCAGCAGGGATGATGAAAGAGCGAGGCACTTCATTAAGAAACAGGCGGACTATTCCACCACGGCCGTTGATCTCCATTGTTTACGCGCGTCGGCTATTTAAACGGGAATTGAACATCTTGAGATATATGTACCCTCGCTCGCAGAGATACCTTTCGAGAGATTAATTCCTTCGCGAATTAATCCCACCCGCTGCCATTTTCCTTCTCGCAGATGTGTCTGCGTTAACAACAAACACGATATCGCGAACGATAACGCGCGACTCCGTTCCAGTTTGCCGGATTCTTCGAAGAGAAGGTACAACGAAAAAATTATATTCTCGTAAAAAAAAGTAGAAGATTTTATACTTAAAAAATCTTCTTAATCTTTAGAGGGCCGGGATTTGAGAGGGCATATCCGCTTTAGTAAAGTGGTAAGAAAGGTATCTTATATCATGGATTGTGACCATACACTAAGTGTCGATCATGGGTAGCGCCAATATATAAACATTAATATTAATAAATAAACAATATATAAACATTAATATTTAATAATAAAAAAAAAGAAATTGAACAAGTTATTCTGGTGCG
>NW_018020663.1:39503-69920 GCF_002006095.1 Pseudomyrmex gracilis
ACAAGAATACAATTTTTTCGGTGTACGTAAACGGGAGGAGGGGGGAAAGAAATCGAGTTTTGCTTCAATTATAAAAAAAAAAAAAACGACGTCGCGAGCTGTCTCTGCAAAAGTAAATAAAGTTCATTCAATTGCATATATGCGATTTAATATCTAGATTCTTAAAGCACAAAACTATCCGCCGCGTGCGTGGTTCAATAATATTGATGTTGCATCAACGGGGATGTATTTCAATTAATCTGATGCTGTTGATTCAACGTCATTTTTTTCCCCGCGCGTATATACGTCTATATTTTAAATATTTGCGTAATAATTTTATTTTTATATACTTTTTTAATTTTTATAATTCGTTTTTTATATGTTTATCTCCGCATTACACGTGTACGATTCGCGAGCGCAAAATTGTGTCGTCAAAAATATCCACAGTTGCAGTTTACTTACCCATCTCCAAGATGAGCGAGAGAATTTATTTCATCAAAAAAAAAAAAAAAAAAATGTCGCGTTTACACAAATTCGGTTCGCAAAGCCGGGTCGGTATTCGGCACGGTCGACACACGTCGAACACAGTTCCGCGGGGGTCGTAATCTCCAGCACCGCGCGTCATACGGCCTAACAGTAAATCGCAACACAGCCCTTTAAAGAGAACTCTCCTCGCAAATATAAAGTATCTGCGCGCGCGCGCGCGCGCGTATACGTAGGCGCGTAATGACTCGGTTTCATATACGCGACGCTTCACAATGGATTTCGCAACTGTTACGGCGCACGGATCTATCCAGCCCCCGTTCGTCCCCGTAGTCTTCGTTTAGCGCGAGAAAAGTGATAGTTCGTAGCATTGCACTTGGTGAGGTAACGCAGAGCGCGCGCTCTGCATCTCGTTATCGTCCGGATTTATCTACAGCACGAGCGACTGTGTGTGTGTGTGTGTGTGTTTCATTGAGCCCCGCCGCGCCGAATGTCGAGCGACTCACCTCGACGAGAGAGAGATAGAAGCGACTTTACGTCAACAACGTGATGCAAACTCAAATTAAGCCGAAAAGCGGCGGGCCAATGAACGAGATAATCCCGTTTATAAAGAATCGTCGTCTCTCGCTTCTTTCTGTTGCTCAATTGAAGAGATATCGTTCGAAAAAAAGAAAAAAAAATAACAGAAAAACATTGTAATTCACATTAATTACAATTCGCAATTTCGTATCTTGCGCTTTTTTTTCTACCGTATTTTATGACATCGATAAATTGAATTTTTTAATTTTCACTCTTCGTTTTTGCTGTTAGAAAACAAATGTTTTTTCGCGTAACACACACGTTTGTGTGTACGTGTTTCTTCTTTATTTTAAGTGCAATATCATTTTGTACACATTTATTCGCGAATTACAAAGTTTTTAAACCGACTTGTCTATTTTTATGACACAAACAAAATGCCTGTGTGTATTTGTGTATGTGTGTCGCGTCATAGCTTTTTCTGTTGTTTTCAATGAGCCGTTACCGTTATTGTTTTCACGCAACAACGGCCATGAAATTTCGATTCTAAGTAAGATACGATATCTCTCGGAGAGATATTATATATATATATATACGTTTAGCCGCTACATTTAACGTTGTGAAATTATTACGACGCGGGATTATAACTGCAGGTTCTCTTTCTTTGCATAAAAGTACGATCGAAGTTATATACTGTCGGTGAAAAAACATGTTTGTTTTCTCGTTAAGTTGCCGAAGGTCGTCGAAAAGCAAAAATGGATCTAGATTTAACTTTGTTGCCCCCGATATCGTCAAATGTGCGTTCGATTTGCATTTATTGCGCTTTTTGTGCGAAAGAATAATAAATTTTTATTCGACGATTTTTCTTTCCTTATCTTAATGCAATAAAAGCGGGCGATAGAAAAATACATACACCTTTGTATCTTCTTCGAAAATAGGAAAAATAGAAAAACGTAGAGACGATGGGAAATGCAAATCGTTAATGCGCTGAATTCGTCAGCGGCGCGCATCGGGAAGAACGCGCACTTACAAAATTGCCAATTCACTTCGCGCTTACCCCCCCCCTCTCTCTCTCTCTCTCTCTCTCTCTCAACGCACACGCGGAGAATTCGACTTTATTTAAACTCTTGCACCGAGAGAATTTCAATATCCCGAAAAAAACTCTCCCAAAAAAAAAAAAAAAAAAAAAAAAAAAAAAAAAAAAAAAAAATACGGATTATCAAATAATCGCGTCCCGGAGTCGCACGTGTTCGCGCTGTTCCAAAAATTGAATGCATTCGAATTGGCGTTGAACGTTATAACACTAAATGTTATCGTTAGATGATATATTGCGTTTTCATGCAGCAGAAAATAAATGTTGCCTCTGTATATACATACACATACATATATATTTTTTTTTTTTCAATTGAATTTTTGCAAATCGTTTGTCTGTATTCGCGTGGAGTTTTATCGCCGTTTACCGAAAAATATTATAAAATATTCGCGGAGCAAACAACATTTTACGTTCGATAAAATTTTGGAATCTAGTAACGCATAACATTAAACAACACATTTTATTTTTTTATAAAATACCTACCGTGTTTCGTTCCCGACGTCACTCGAAGAAACGCTTCGCAGATCTTCCGCCCTCGATCCTCGCAGGATTGCCAGTTTTTTCGCGCAGTGAAATTCTTCGTCGCCGGATCCTTTCGTGTTCCGAGATAATAAACGTTACGGAAATAAATTGTTAATAATACACAGATTGTGTTGGCGGTCACCTTTTGCACGTTGAACAAGTGCAACAAAAAAAAAAAAAACAAATCGAAGTCAGTCGGAATACCGGGAACACCGGAAGATTGCAGTTGTTGAATTTTTTTCACGCTCTCGCCACTTTTTAATCTAACGAACACGCGTGAATTCCCGCCTTATCAGCGATAGTTTTTATCAGGCCCGTGTGTCTCTCGGCGTTCGGACTCGAGGAAGAATTTTTGACTTCGCTTTGCGACTCGCCGCAGCAACGTTGCCTAATTGCACTAATCACTCGTGTTCATCGGAATTCTCCTGTCGCGGGGGAATCGAGAAATTCGATATATATCAAACGAGAGAGAGAGAGAGAGATTTGAGTCGCGCCGTGATCACGAGTCGCGGGTTCGTCGTGGCTGCGACGCAGCGAACCGAGAGAAATATCAGTACGCGTAACGCGCGTCTCGCTCGATATCGATTATAAACTATTAATTGGCGAGAATAAACAAAATTGATAATAATCGACAAATCGCCGTGTCTTCGCGCGATTTCCGAATCGGCGCCGTTCCGAAGTTTCTCGACGAGAGGTTCGCGCGAATCTCACACGCGAGGATGTCTCCTTCTACTAACTTTTCGTGTTTCGCGTAATCCGCGCGCGCGCGCGATTCTCCCGAAAGCGATTCTCCCGAAAGCCGAGTTTGCATTTGTTTAACGTCGTTTTAACGTCGCGCGCCGTTCAAGAGTTCGTTTATTGCTATTACCGCCGCGAGACTAACGTGTCACCACACGCACGCACGCACACCGATACCCACGCACAAGCACGTGCTTCTCACTTCCGGTGGAAAACCGCTCACGTGTTGGGAACGACGACGACGCGCGAAAATGGACGCTCTCTTCGAACTGCGTCGACCACGGACAACGCGCACTGCGTTATATTCGTATGTGGTTATATTCGCATGCACAACGCGCGGCGCACTGACTGCGGATTTGTGCGTGTGCGCGTGTGCGTGATTCGCGGCGCACACACGCGCGAATTGTGCGTGTGCACGTAGAAAGCGCACTTCGCGCGCCGTTCGCCGAAGCCGATTCGCCGCTTGCTAACTTTGCTTAAAGTGTCTCTGTTTCGCTGACTCGGACAACATGTTGTTCCGTACTGGCCGTCTGCACGTTCCGTGCATCCAGATAACACCCGTCGATTCACTAACCTACCTCACTCTCCCTCCCGCTACAGGATGGTCCAAATTATACGCGCCAAGTATACGATCGCGCGGGCCATATAACCCGACTGGTTGCGTGTGCAATCTTCCGGCGCCCTCAAAACAACGTTCGAGTTCACATTCGACGGCCCGAGTGTTGTTCTTGGCCCTTGCATCAGGTTCGGAAAAGATCGCGCGCTACACGAAATTTGGACGAAATTTTCTACACGCAGAGTTTTTTGACCGGATTATTTCTACTTAGAAAATACAAACGGGTAATATTTTTTCTTTGTTTGAAAATTGTTATTTCCGACAAGTGTTTTTTTTTCTTGCAAAAGAAACTCTTTCGCGACGTAAACAATTTTATTTTTATACGCAACTATACTACTGTATACATTAATGAATTTTTCTTCTGTTTGCAAAAACCGAGGCAAAGAAATAATATCGTTCTCGGATCCCGAGTCGAAATTTACACTGAAAAAATTATATTCTCGTAAGTAGAAGATTTTATACTTAAAAAATCTTCTTAAAGATTTTAAATGATATTCTTCTGAAATTAAGAATATATTCTTTATTTAAGAATATATTCTTAATTTAAGAATATAGTCTTTTTCGATAGTGAGATATATATGTTTTTCCATAGAGGCTTTTTATATTCTAATCGGTATATATTCTTCTCAATATTACTATTTAGAGAATTTTCCTCTTAAAATAAGAAACTCTTCTTGGCGCCTATTTTAGTATAAAATATACTTAAAGTAAGTGGGATTTCCTCACAACAAAAATACAATTTTTTCGGTGTAGCGTCTACATTGAACCTCAAGTTTTCTTTTTTTATGTAGGAGCAAGAAAAAAAGTAGATGCTACTTTGACGCTGCTATACGTCCGAAATTTCCTTGTTTTCAAAAATTGAGGTTCAATGTAGACGCTAAATTTCGACTCGGGATTGAGAGCATTAATTATTGAAATTTCCACGCGATTGTCTCACACGCTTCTCGGTCTCTCTCTCGTTTAGTTCGTCGCGTGCACATAGCCGATTCCTTCAGGTTGCGCTTCTCAATATTAACGACCGGCATAATTAAACGGCAGCGCGAAATCTTCGTGATCTTCTCTCGCGAAAGATCACGTCGCGTCGTCACAATATCGAACCACGACGACGACGACGACGACGTGGCGACGACGCGTCGCAATTTCAACATCGCGAAACTTACCCGTTACGAAACTACTGTATAATTAGCGCCACGGATTAGCATCGCTAATCCGTTCTCACTTCTTATGTGTTTATCCTTCCCGCGATAAGAAAATCAGCGCCCGAGACGTAACGTCGTTCATCTTTTTTTTGCGCTTCGATCTTTTTTCGTGACGTGAAAAATTTGTGCTTTTTCATCATCGCGAACGATATTATACTGATATATGAAAATAAAGTTGTAGAAACAATAAGTCGTGCGAGTTTATTGTTACGAACAATAATTTAACGCGAGTTACGTTATTCACTCGTGACAAAACGATTCTCACATACTGAGAAATTTCAAACTTTCTCTCAAAAATTTCTCGCAAGTTCTATTTCTTTCGCGTTTTGGTTACTTCGCAATAGTTTTCGCGAAAAGTAAAGTTTCTTCTCCCTTGCCACCGACTCTCCTCTCTCGCTGTGAGGGAAAATTCAAAGCGTATCAACCGCATCCTCCCTCCTCCCCCATCCGAACCACCCCCGTGTGTGCGCTCGTTTCTTCTCTCGCTTTCTCTTCTTTCGGCAGTTCATCGACGTCGTCGTCGTTGTCGTCGCAGCATCGTCGCTCTGCGAAAACGATTGCGCACATCAATGACTGTGCCTTTCTCAGCAAACTCAATTATCTACGCTCGAGACGCAACGCGGCTCGTCGATGGGCGCCGATTGCTACAGCAGACGACGACGACGACGACGACAACGACGACGACGACGTCACTCCGCGTTTTCTCTCTCTCTCTCTCGCTTCTTTCCCCCGTTCCCGTAATTAACGAACGGTTACTACTTTATCGTCACACTCCGAAATCGTGACGAAATCGATACTGGCGAAATTATCGAAATTTCCGAGTGGGCGTGTGTGTGTTTTTTTTTTGTTGTTGACGCGGTGAAATTTTACAGTCATTGTAAATTTATAATATAAATATTTATACAATATAAATTTATAATCGTACTAAAAACAAGCAAGTAAAGAAATACGATTTTCAGTTGGGTTTTTAAACGGAAAGAAAAAAAGCATTGCCACTTTTGCTTATAATTGCAAAATAATTGAGATTAAACTCCGGTTGAACTCGCGCGTGTACGTTTTTTTGCCGATGGCAGCGCATCTAGATGTGCGCAAGTGTTTGAACGCGCGTTTGCAACCGCGTTGTGTGTTAAAAAGACGCGTGCGCGTCCGATTAAACGCGCGCGCGCGCACTTTTTTTTTCCTTTCGCGAATAAACGGGAAGAGTGCGCGGAAAATATCAACGACAACATATCCGCTGTTTTAATCAAATATATATATATATATATATATAAAGTAGTCTCAAGACGTAAACATATACACGACGTCGATTTTCTTTCTTCCCCCCCAAGTTTTGCTTATTACACGAAAGACGCGCGATTGCTATCCATCCTCGGGTTAAATTATATCGATACGGGCGCGACGCCACCGGCGGCGTCGCATACTGATCGTCGTAAGCCAGATTAATGGAATTCTATTGGGAGCAGACGTATAGAGAGCGTCGTCGCATCGTTGGCCGCGCGCGTTCGGGAGAGACGACCTTATCAGCGCGCGCTATTTCGGTGGCCAATGATAACGTCACTCGAAACGCGCCGACGAGACGTCGATCCGCCACAGGACTGCCAGATGCAGCGGCGGATCCTGAATTCCGGCGCATTCGCACGCGCGATAAGATCATTCCGCCGCGGAATGCTCTTTCGCGGGCCTACAGAACTGACGGAAGCGCAGACAGAGAGAGGTTGGCGTTGGAGGCGTTTTCGCCGCGAAAATCATTGTTTTCCGAGAAGACGGGAATAGATGAGCAAAAACGCGAGTTTGAAAAAACAAAAAAACAAAAAAAACGCGAGAGTATCGTTTGATCGATTGCGTAACATGAACGATTACGTGATTAAGGAGTACGACAAATGAAGCAAGTGTCGCAAAGTGTCTTGGCACGTAAAAATAGAATGTTAATATTTCAAATCGCATATTTAGAGGTCAAACGTTTTTTTTTTTTTGCCGTAAGTATACTTCTTAAAGTTGTTTATCTAAGGATAGAAATTAATACAAGAAAACACACAGACACACACACACACACACACAGAGGTCACGATGTTCTTTCCTGTTTTCTGAGAAAATAATTTTGTTCTTGTTTAAAAGTAATATTAGACGTCGCAAAAAAAGCGACATATGTTTATCGATAATAGAGCACGTCCAATTAACGAGCTTATTACATCTAATGTCAAACAGGACGGGAAAAATATGTTCGCGATTATTAATGAAAAATAGCGAGTATACATGAAAAAAAACTAACTTTAAAATGTTAATTTGTTTTTTTTTCCAATAAAAAGAAACGTCGAACATCAACGATTATTTAAATTCAGGCTGCTCTTGAAACCCCCCGATGAAGTGAGTTGTGAAAAATGTCACGAAACGTCGCGTCGGTGTAAAAATGACACCAACGCCGCGGTTCGAACCCGAAAAATCAATCTTCGAATATTTAAAAATTCGGTTGAAAATAAAATTAAAAAACTTGATTAAAACTGAGAGTTTTTTTTCTTTTTTTTTTTTAAGACCACACTTTTCGCTCCTCTTCTACTTCACGTGTGCATCAAACGAATACAGTTTACCATTATGTCACGCGGGCTCGTTAATTTAGCACAACGCGTAAAAAAAAAGAAAAAAAAAGAGAAAAAGCAAAAAGAAAGTTGAGGAGCGTTGCTGCCGTTGGCCGCCGTCACGCGAAACGGTGATCAACGGAGAGAGGAAGCAACATTAGCGGATCTCAGAAGTAGCGGTTCGAGATTTCAGGAGCGAATCGCGCGATTCTCTTAAACACGAATCAACGAATATACGTATACACGCACATACAACTAAGCGAAAAAAAAATAAATAAATAAATTTGCTTAATGCGCATCTCTCATCTGTTTTATTTAGCGATTCTCTCTATTCATTATTCTCTTCCATTTATTTCTGTTACTTTTATCCTGCTTTTTACGGCTGTTAATTTTTCTTTCCCGCGTTTTCTAAAGTCGCGCGCGCCGCGGAGTGATAATTCATCGTCCGAGTGTCGCGATCGGCGCGGCGCGGCGCGCACCCGCTTATCTCCGTTCATTTTCGCGTTAAGTGCGCAAATATAGCTGAAAAACGAGAAACTGATTTTCAACGCGCACCTCCCCCGTCAGATAGTCGTCCCACGCATATTCTAACTCCCCTCCTTTAGCGATCGCGAAGCAGGATGCATTACGTGTCTCATTTGTCGCGCGCGCGCGCGCTCGCCCGAAAATAGATCCGTTCGCGATGAATTCGACGTGGTGAAATTTGTCGCGCGAAACGACATTCCGTGGCGCGCGAGAGAAAACTGCGGAGAGGTTGAAATCGTCAATATATATCGCGCGATGATATATAATCCGATGGATTTGCGAAAGATGGATTTACGAAATCCATGCGCTGAGCAACGATCGATGGTTATCGCGGCGGACACACGCTGATGATGCTTGTTCGACGTGCGATCGCAAGATCGCGATAGCATTTTCGGCGTATGAATCATCTCACAATATCTATCTTTTTTTTTTTTTTAATCCCGAACTCTCTCCGCGCTCTCCGCACACACTTGCCACACGCGCAGGTGATGCAAGCGCGGCCGAAACACATCCGATTCTGAAATTTATGCGCGCGAAATTCTACTGATATATTAACAGTCATTTGATAAACCGTTGGAAATCCACATCAAGCTTATATATATATATATATATATATATATATATATATATGTTCTTCTCTCGAACGAAACGTTTTATCAACGTCTGGGAGCTAAAATTTTTTTAAACCGATTTCCGTGTTTAAAAAAAAAAAAATTGCGCTTTACAGCGTAAAAAAATTATTAACACACGCAATATTATATATTTATATTTGTGGAAAAATATACACTTGGTATAAATATTAAAGAATATTTTTTTTTTAATTAAAAGTACACGCTTGCACTCTGTTGTATTTTTATATACACAACTTTAGGCATACATTTGGCACACACATGAAAGCGATGATTAATGCGCGTTAAGCGGATTTCGTCGCGATCTTATATTCGCATCGGTGCACTTCTTCTTGCTTTACTTTATGCATCTGCGACGACAGATGTAACACGCGCAAGCGTGTAAGGCGATTGTACGACGGGCGTCTAGACGCCGTTTGTATTTGTTTGTTCGGGGAAGGTTTCCGATCGCGCGTCTTAAAATTCAGTTTTATCTCGTCCGCTCTCGTTTTCTCGACGCTCCCGCTCTCTCGTCGAATGTCGTGGCTGAATCGACCGATAGGCGGCCGGCCTCGCGCGCACGTATAAACGGGGTAAACGAACTCTTTGTAGCGAAGCACGAAGGAGGGGGGGCACACCGAATTGCGAGCCCAAAGTGCATCCGACGATAACGGAGACCGATATTATGCTCGTTTCGCAGCGACGTATCCGTTTCGTTACGTGTCGCGTTCCTCGTCGAGCGCGATTCGTCCGATTAGTTTTGTTCAACAATTTTTCGACTATTTAACAAATATATGCGATGATATTTTAACGGTTTTATTTTTGTTCTTCCACATCACATATCTCGCGCATATATATATATATTTAATTTTATTTTGCATACATATTTTTATATAGTCGCAATATTTTATTTACATTAACGTGATTGTAGTGTTTATTATTGTTTATATTTATTATATTATATTATTTGTATTTATTTTATACGTGTAATTTAAATGTTGAGAATACATACGACAAAAACCACCATTTACCGAACAATTTAAAAACATATATAACTCTTTTTTCTGTTTATTTATTTTTTTTTATAAAATTAAATTTTTTTTTTCTAAAATTGACAACGTCGCGTTTTGAAACATAAAATTCGCATGTTCCTTAAAGCGTGTTATAATGAGCATGTGGGAGAGTTACGTTATTATGTGTAATAATGTGAAATATAAAACATCGCGGTGCGTTCTCGCTTGAAAAGCTGCGTATTATTACGCGGAGTTATCTGGTAAAATATCCGCGAATTTTATTTGGTTAAACTTTGCCTTGTTTGTTAGCAGCAATATCAAACAAACCAAATCCGCGATAGGCGAGCATTGCCTAATATAATAGAGAAAAATATGAATAGCGATAGGGCCAAGAGAGAAGTAAGCAAGTAGAGAATACGGGAAACAAAGCGATGTTTTGAATTCGTTGCCTCGCGTAATAATTACAATTCACTCCGAGAGCGTAACGAGAAACGTGCGCGCGGGCACGTTGTATGAGTTGCCCGTTAAAATTTACGGCCAGACAATATTCATTGATATTATATATGATATTAAAATTTATGAAATATAATATGTTTTACACGTGAAACACGGGACATTTTGCACGGGCTCTAATTGGCTAAAAATCACCCGTTCCCTCGAATTTTAATGAAAAACATATTTAACGATGTAGATAAACGTATCGCCGTAATGCCGTATATTATTACGGCGGCATTGTTTTCTTCTTATTACCGATAACATTTTTACGCGCGAGCAAATTCCGCGGTATTTAACGCCTCTCTTTTCAAAACTGAAAATCCTCACAATGCGATTTTTGTCTCCGCGCGAAAGCGCCGCTTGGAACATATTGATTTATCGAGACTTTTATATTTCATTCTACACATTTATCAGATTATAGCGCGCCGGCATTATATGAAAATTCAATTATTATTCTAAATTATATTATACACCATTTTTGGATGTAAAATGAGAATTGCGTCCCTACGAAAATGGGAGATAATTTTAGTTAAATCACGAAAAATAGTAGGATATTTTTAATTTTTTGTTTACCTCAAAAAAAAAAAAAAAAAAAAAAAATCCCGTGAAATTTCCAAAATAGCCTCAAAGTGCACAAAACGATCCTGCTAATGCGTCTTCCTCGCAAAAAGTGTTTTCAACAATATATCATGTAGAAAATAATTATTTATTAAATAAAAAATTTATTTGCCAGAAATTTTCCGCAAATGTATATATATATGTGTGTGTGTGTGTGAATTCTCAAATATATAAAATTTGTGAATTTTGTGTTACTAGAGCAGATACTGTTAAAGAATAAATATTTTTTATTTCATTTTTATATTTTCTCTCTCTCTCTCTCTTTGTCTTCTGTAAAAAAAATTAAATAAGGAATGAAAGATCGAGAAGGAGAAGCGAGAGAGAGAAGAGAGGCGAACTAGCTTCCTGTTCATTAGACATCCGGTCGCTGCGCTGTTTCACCGAGGGTGAAACGCGAACTAGAATCTCGCCAATTCGCATGTACCAGCTAATCCGGCGAACGAGTCGCGCTTACAGGCTTTTCAGCGCGTGTATACCGGTCATCCAGGTTAACGTGTCACTCGATGCCCCATTACTTATCGAACGTGCGGATTCCTCTCGCACGCTCGAGGAGCATGGAGGAGAAAAGCATGATGAAGAGAAAGAGAGAGAGAGAGAGAAAGCGGAAAAGAGAAAGAGAGTGTGAGAGAGAGAGAGAGAAAGAAGGAGAGAAATCTCGATACGATCGAAGTGTCGATTCTACGACGACCTGGAAATCCGCGAGCGAAACTTCCTCGAATCCGCACGCGCGATTTCCATGATTCGCGACGATAGTCCCAATGCCAGATCAGCAACGACGATTATTCGAACTTGTCGCTCTTATGGACCGCTCTCTCTCTCTCTCTCTCTTCCTTCCCGATGATCGTGGACTGCAAGTGGTCTCAACACTGCGAAACCGCGGTCGTTGTTGCGAAATTCCGTCGTGTATTAGCGCGCTCCGATGGCGAAACCTGTTGGTATAGACCTACTTCGCGCGGTGTCCCGCGCGGATAATTGCATAATTAATTGTTTTTTTTTCTAGTTTTTCTCCTCTCGCCGCGTGTGTTTGCGCGCGCACCGTGAGAATACTGCGCGCGCAAATAAATTCAGACTTGTAAAAGAAAAAATATAAATGATTATTCGTAAAAAAAAAAAATACATAAAAATAATATTTTAATTAATATAAAGATTATTTATTGGATAACTTTTCTTTAAATTGCGATTCTCTTGTTGCTTTTCGCGCGAACTTGACCCGCTTGACTTGAAACGTGTATTTTTGACATTTATATCGCATCATAAACTTCTGCGATGTCTTGTACGGTTTGAAAGTAAGTTTAAAAAGACTTCTTCTCGCGGACTGTCTCTTCTTAGAGGAAATTTAAATATAAAATTATTTGTGTAGAGTTTCAATCTCCGCTTCAAACTTCATGCACGATAATTTTTGTTAGAAGTAAGTTTTTCTTCCTTACTTGTCCCATTAAACCAACGTCGCGTAAGATAAAATTTCTTTTCTTTTTTTTTATCAGATAGATTTTTTTTGTATTGGCCGGCTTTCGTCGCGCGCGCGCACGCGCGAGAGAGAATGTGTCAACAATTTTCAGAAGGAATCTATATCTTATCGCAATTAAATTCGCAGAAATTCCGCACGTAATTTGACTGGAGCAAAATATATTATCTCGCGCTCGACAACTTCTTATAATTTATCGCACAATTAAATTCTTTGAGATTAAAGCTTTGTTCCACTTATCTAAATATAGATGGATATATATATATATATATATATATATCAATCGAGATGTTTACTCGAGAAAACTGTTACAAAGAATATAATACTTTTTTGAACTTCTCTTCCGAGAGGAACGGAAAAGCCAATTCTTGCGCAAACGAAACCCAAGCGCGCGCGCGCGCGCGCGCGGCGGAATTATATCGGTTTTCATTTCTCGGGCGGGAATCTGCGCGCGTGTACGAATTTTCCCCGACTCGATCGAATGTAGTACTACGGGAATCATCCGGGAAGGGTGCGGCTCCACAATTCGAGGAAAACATTAAGGATTCGAGAGCGGATGCTCGCGCCGAACGGTCGCGGCCCAACGACGGAAACCGTTCATCCGGTTTAAGAGAAAAGAGAACGAAAAAAAAAAAAAAAAATAGGAAGAAAAAAAATAGGAAAAGAAAAACGTAGTCGAATCGACCTGCCTATTTTCAAACGGTTTCTGCGCTCGCCGGAGTAGGAGTAGGAGGTCTTTCGCCTTCTCACGATGGCGAACGCCGCCGGTCTCACTCGGTTCTTGCGAGAGTGAGATAACCGGAATACAGGTTTCTGCGGATAGAGTTGTGCCGTGACGACGACGAGGACGACGACGACGAGGACGACGACGACGACGACGACGACGACGACAACGACGACGACGACGACGACGACGGCGACGACGGCGACGAGCGGCGAGAGCGGTAGGGGGTATACCGGTAGAGATGCTAATGTCGGCCTTGTGCCAAATACCCGTACTCCTAGTGTTCGCGTGTGCATATTTATGCGTGCGTGTGTTATATGCACGCGCGCGAGCAAATATGCGTGTGAACGCAGCGCGCCGAAACCGCGCGCGAAACGACCACCGCTTTGTTTCCCCGCTGTCTTTTCGCGCAGATAACGCGAAAAATAATACACTTATCGGTCATCGTCGCACATCTGACGCACCACTTGGATTTACGAGGGCTTTAATTGAAGTAATATCAGCTTCTCGCGCGGCTGATACACGCTTATCCGCTCGCAAATTCGCGCAACGCGAATGTTGACCCTTGTTATTGTTTCGGTTACAATAATAATAATAACGAAGAAATTTCGCGTTTCTCGGATATGAAAAATTAATTTTTCGAAAGATTTGTCGTTTTTTTTGTTTATCATTTCAAAAGTTGACGAATTGTACAATCGCGCTCGGAACGTTTTTCGCGCGATGTCTCTCTCTCTCTCTCTCTCGTTTTTACTTATTGTTTACAACAATATAACAAGCATCTCGGACTTCGAGATGAAAAAAAAAAAATAAATTCTTGTGGAAGATTCATATTTATTTTTTGTTTTGTTTAAAAAAAAGCTTTTAGAAATATATGACACATATTTACTTACTTGAAACAGAGTTTATTTTGCTGTATGGTAAATGAAAATGCAAACCCAAGTTTTAGAAATGTAAATTTTATAGTGCTACGCACACACACACGCGTTTTTCGCGCGCTCGCGTTATTTTTGCATTCCGCGAAATGACTGTTACGCGACGTAAATTTATCATGCATGCATACGCGAGCAATTTTTTCAGCCAAAGTCAATATCGGTAATCGATCTGACTATAAATGTTTCATGAATTCGATTTTTCGAACTGTAACGCGCGCGCGCGAAGGCAATATAATCAATAAATCTCTTCATTTCGAAGGGAGGGGGTGGCAAAAAAACATCGCGCACATACCGAGAGTTGTGCGAATAAACACGCGAAACAATCACACATCTAGAAGATTGCCATTATGCTAATTTTGTAACGGGGGGAGGGGGGGGATTGCGCTCAAGAACATTTTGCATCATGCCGTTCTCTTATCCGCGTGGCGGTGAGAAGAAAAAAAAAAAAAAACTACGTTTCCGTTGACCGTAATAGCGATCGGCGTTGCCACCCCGAGCAATTTTAATTGCATTTTTGTCGAGCGCGTTCTCGAGCTCTCCATTCACCTTGGATATATACTCGCGCCGCATGTGACTCGATCGAGATCGAGTCTTTGCCACGATTCGTCAAACAAATTATGTCCGCCTGATTGAAAATAAAACACGGCGTGTGACAGTAAGCGAGATAAATCTGCGAAAGGAGTGCCGATTCAAGAGATCTGAAAACTGGAATGCGATAATTTTTTTTTTTTTGTTGCAACGTAAAAAACTAAGAAATATATTTACGGTCATACGAGCCGATCGCAAGATGTGCGGAAAAATGCGTATATATATATATACATATATACATATATACATATATAAGATATACATATATACATATATATACACGGAAAAGAAAATGATGTTGAATTAACAATATCAGTTTAATTGAAATATATTCTGTTGATGCAACATCAATATTATTGCACTACACACAGCAGATAATTGCTTTAAGAATCTAGACATTAAATTAATCGCGTATGCAATTGAATGAACTATTTATTTTTGTGGCAGCCCGTGACGTCAACTTTAATTGAAGCAACTTCATTGTTTTTTCTGTGTATATATATATATACACATATATAAGATATATATGTATATATGTATATATATATACATATATACATCTTATATATGTATATAATTAATCTTATATATAATATTATATAATAAATATTATATATATACATATATAAGATTTAATTGTAAAAAACTAATTTTTTCTACGTATAAATTTTGTTATGATATACATGTACACAACAAAACAATATTATTGTCTGTTTCGCATATCGAAACAAAGTTACTTATAATTATCTGTAAAAATAATATTGTGTCGCAACGTTATTATAATTTGTTACAAAGACCGCACGCGTGTAAAGAAATTTATATTGTTCGTGCACTTGAAAAGAGAGAGAGACTTAACTTGTATAAGTGTCCAGGAAGATTGATATTTTATGATCGTAAAAAGTGCAGTGTCACACACAGACACACAGACACACACATTGCGATACGCGATAAAACAGATTTACAGGCACTGAAAGCAAAGAGCAAACAATAATTTAGAATATTTAGATTACGAGGATCTCTAAAAAGCGCGCCGAAGGGAGAGAATAAAAACAGTCCGGACGGAAAACTGTCATTTTGAGTGTAATCTAAATAAATGTCTTTTTTTATGACAAGAAGCCATTCCAGTGCGTCCGCTTACTTCAGATCGCGTGCCGCACGGCGATTTAGATCAGTATTTAGATCAAACACCCAAGTCTAGTGTCTACATATAGAATGTCTCAACTGTATTATCCAATATATCCAACTTGAAGTGTAAATCAGTAATAACTATGTAACTGTTGCACTTTATACCGTGCGCGAACCAACCAGGCTGGACGCGTGATGATTTAACAACAATATTGTCTTAAACGCAATTACAGAATGTAAGACCGTCCCCGCTCATTCTTTTTTTTTTTTTTTTCGTTTTTTTTTTTCAAAACAATTCTTTGTATCTTCCGAACGACATTCAATAACGTGTAGAATCTCTCGATCGACGCACCGTTCGATTAAATCGGAGCGCGCGTAATTTGTCGAGACGCGGGCGGATATCGCACAGGCGGATGTGCATCTCGGCGTGCATATTTCCGCGATTTCGTCATTCCGGCGAAAACCTTGAATTACGTAAACGGAGATTTCAAAGGGGAACCGGAGATAATAATATAAGGTATAATTGTCTCTATTTCTGCTCACGTGTCCCGATTTCTGCTCACTTTGTTTTTTTTTGTGAATTATTATAAACATTGAAGTTATTCAATTAATTGGGAAAAAAATATTTCCGAATCATTCAAACATTTATGTGCAAGTTTTGGGTGAACCGAGTCTTGAAAAAAAGCAGCATATAAGCAACAACAAAATTTTGAAAGTAACGAACTCGTCTTTGCACACGTAACTTTCTTCACATCTTACTTAATTGGCAACGATAAACAAGCAATAGTTTAGTATTAGTTTTGATTTGTTTTTCATTCGGTGCTTGCGCGAAAAGTAATTTGATAAGTTGAAAGTTGTTCGTATTTTATTATAAAAATATAAAATTGTGTCCTGTGTTGTAATTATTATTGAAGTTTTAAGTAGAAGACAAATGAACAGTTTTAGGGTAATGTAAATTATCGCCAGGTCCGTAATTCTGCTCAAGCATTTTATTAACATAATCTTGACACTCGCTATATGTATTGCTATCTATTTTTGTTCGAAAAGTACTTTCGTTTTAGGTTTCTTATCTTTCGTAATGGCGAATAAAAAAAACAAAAAAGAAAAATACACAGATAAAAAAAGATATATAGTACAAGAAAGTACAAACAGTATACCCAGAGCAAAGCTGTAAGAGATGCATTAAATGCTATTGCTAGAGGAGTTGGTGTCAGAGAAGTGTAAAATATAAAATGTGTGTAAAACATAAAGTGCCTTTTTCTACAGTGAGGAGTAAATACAAAGAAATATATCCTTTAGGCCAAAAAAGTGGTCCAGAAACCATATTGACGGATGAAGAAGAACATCAACTGGTTGACTGGATACGTCTTATAGGCAGTAAAGGTTTTCCTGTTACAAAAAAAAAAAACATGCTTTTGGATAGTGCGCAACTGCTGATAAAGGAATTGAAACGAGAAGATCCATTTACTGAGGGAAGGCCAAGGAAGGCACTGGCTTGAAGGCTTCCCACGGCGTCATCCTGGATTATCAATCACGAACAGCACAAAAAATTTAAACAAACGTAGAGGTGTGATGTTAAAATATAAAAATAGCCGTATTTATCATTAATTTATACAACTTACTTATATAAAAGATTTACCTTATGTTAATAAAAAAAAAAAGTATCATAGCTGTAATTTATTATTTGAGCAGAACTAGGTACAAATGGCGAGTAGAAATACGCACGTTGTGAGAAATAAAGACATTTGTACCATTATATTTAATTACTTATAATTCAATGATTCAACGTTTTTACATAACTTTTTTATATATTATTTCGATTAATATTGATGTATTACCAAGCCGTGCGCAATTACTTCCCAAATTTGTACTCAAATACGTTTTTATTCCTTCTTTCATGAGCACGAAGTGCTTAAACGAGCAGAAATTTCGCTCTGTCTTCGTCTCGATTTAGTGTTTCATCTTTTAGATTTCAAAGAATTAACTTTGTTCTCAAAATAGGAAGAAAAAAAAAACAAATTTGAAAAATTTCTCAAAACAAACACTTCTGTACATTTAATGTGTTACGAGTTATTATCTTGGGAAATAATCGAGATAAAAGAAGTTAAATTTTCAATGTTCAGACGTTAAAAAAAACATAAACAGAAGAAAAATTCGAAAACAAAAAAGTTACGTCGCGTGAAAAATCTCCGAGAGCGAAAAGAAAAATTGTTCGTTATCATTATTGCTGTCGTCGTCGCCATCGTCGTCGTTGTCGTCGTCGTTGTCGTCGTCGTCGCAGTGATCGACCAGCCGCATATCCGCCGATCGCGCCGATTGCATCGCGGCAAGAAAGAAGGTTAGACCGGGCCGCGGCGCGTTAGGCACGGCGCGAAAATCACGTGAAAAACTGGCTGTCCTAGAAACGGACCGGCCAGTCAGTGGCACAAACCGCCTCCCGACGTGCGCACGCATATATACACACACGCGTTGCGATCTTTGATACGCATTATCGGCATCGAACGGGGGGAAATGGCGGGGAAAAACGAGAGAGAGAGAGGGGATTCAAAATGCGCGCCCAAGTAGCTTTTCTAGCGCGCCGATCAAGGCGGGATCAAGTGTCGCGAGCAAGTCTCCGAACGGTTACGCGAGAACTTCTTGCATTTTCTTTTTTTTTTTTTTTACCGGATTGTTGGCGCTGCGCGATTTAACTGCGTTCGGAGCGTTCGCGCGCAGGCAGGCAACACACGGTAGGTAATAACGCGTTGAATAGTGAATTATTAGCTCGATTATATTACGTCGGTTTTTGCCTTTAAATAAGCGGCGGTTATTTTCAATTTTCTCTCTGTCGTTGCGTTAAATACTCAGCGCGAAAAAAAAACGTCAACTTTGCGAGAAAATCGACGCGTTTGAAAAATAAATATATGTTATTATATTATATTTAAATATTTTGTCGCTAAAATTCAATGCCAGTGTGTTCAAATATAATTTTTTCGTCGCTTCTCTCACGATCGTGATGAAACGTGTAATTCGGCAGCTCGCGATAAGTATTATCAGGATCAATTAATTGTTATTGCTTTTATCGTCGCTTATAACGTAATCGTAATCACGTTGGCTTTTAAACACGGCGATACATCGCCACGGGATAAGAGAGGCGAACGCGCCTTTTTTTTTTTTTTTTTTCCCCTCGCGACTTGAAAGTAGGTGCCCGCCGGTTGCGATAAAATCGCAGAAAATAACCTTTGAGTACCTGGTTTTCCATCGGCTTCTAATATCCCGTGCCAATCTTCCTCGGCAATCGCATTGCGAAATGCCCTTCGAGGAGCCGCGCGTCCAATTTCTCGAGGCGCTTCGTAACGTCGTGGACTCGCCACTCGACCTGGTCTCCGTTTCATCGAGCGGATCGGAACAGATTTGCCGATTGGCGTCTCGTGGCGCCGCCGAAGGAAAGAATTCGGTGTCTTTCTTCTAAAAAAAAAAAAAAAAAAAAGACACCGAATCGATAAATCACGAATTTCGTTTTCATGTAAAACAATCTCCTCTGTTATACAATGCCACAAACGATTTGTATTAAAAATAACGTTTATTCACTACTTGCAATTCGAAGGTAAAAGTAAATAGTTTATGTAAATAAAATTAAACAATTTAAAAAAATATATATGTATACATATATAATTTAGTCTCGTACCTTAAGACATTCGCTACAATCCACCTTATTGTAAAGTCAACGCGCAAACTATTTACTTTTTTACCTTTGAATTGCAATTATTGAATAAATTTTTCTCTCTCAAATCTTGATTGAAAAAATCCATTTTTTGATAAAATTTTCTATTTTTTGTTTTTGCTCATAAAGTTTTCTTCTTCACACAGATCAGTTTTTATTAAAACATGAGGAATCCCGACCTAAGCTAACAACTTAGCGCGCACAATATCTGTGCGCAATGTGTGTGTGTGAATCTTCTCAATTATCTTATTACAAGTTTTTATTATTACGGGATTTTCCGTTGAATGTTTATCTATCGTTCCCACGCGCGCGCGCAGCACGTATTTACACGCAATCTTAATAGTTCGGCATGATCATGTTTGCGGCAAAAAAACGCAGTTTCCGATTATATAATTCATATATAATAATTTGAGGAACACACTACGACACACTTGGGGAAATATCAGAAATCGCTTTATGTAACTTGTTTTTTGCTGTGCGACAAAATCGTGTCAAGTAAACTCGACGCAACGAGACAATTTAAACTTTATACTTATTAAAAGGATGTTTTTTTTTTTTTTTTTTTTTTTTTTCTATAAAATTACGTTTGCTCATGTTTTGCATATTTAAGAGATGTTTATTGCCAGCGACGCGATTTCTGGCGCCAATATGTAGAAGTAATATGCGCGTTTGATTGGAAAATAAATAAAAATTGATCGCGGAAGTGTTTAAGTGTTTCCTTGCGGAGGAAATCGCTTGTCATTGGATTTAAAATCCCGATACATTTTCTTGATTCGATTCGTTGAATTTCTTAAGTCATTCAATATGAGTTTCGTCCTTCGACGCTACCGTATGTAACACATACATGAAGTGAATTACGCGCTAGATAGAAAAGTTACTTTTATAATTAGTTAGCAAAAGAACCTGTGAACTTTAAATACTCGCTCGTTAGCCTCGATAATAAGTGTAATTTTTTTTTTTTTTTGATTAAGGATAAGAGAGAGAGAAATATCACTCAATTATCTGAAAATTATATGTTCGCGAGTGTGAAAAAAAAGCGACGTTTATTCGCGTGCGGTAAATAAAAAAAAACAATAATAGATATATAAATGCGCGCGCGCGTGCGCGTGTTATATAAATTATGTAACTTAAAATATATTATATTATATTTACATTTATATGTACGCTCTATAACGTATCTAATATTTCGCGAATTACGGATTTGAAATTTTTCACGTATCTGTGAAATGTAAATTTCACAAGTGTGAAAAATTTACATTTTTAATTTACATAATCGGCCCTGATAATTCCCAACATTAGTGGCAAAATATTTTAAACATAAAAGTATTAATCTCTCTCTTTCTCCCTGTTTTTTTTTCTGTCTCTTACAAAAATCTATTTTTTATCTCTTGAGCAAAAGAGACAAAATATCCGAGAAAACGAACATTTCTTGACATCCGCTCGAATAATTCGCGGTCGCCTCGCAGCGAGTGATGTCGCAAAGTTTATGTGTCGCGATAAATCTGCGAATGCCGATGCGAGGGACTATACACACACACACACACACACACAGAGGAGGAACGGACGACATTAGAAATCGTCCTGCGAGAGAGACGCGGCGGATTTATTACACGGATGCCAGAGGATCGCGGCGTAGCCCCGCTTGCTGGCGGCGCGAGTAATAATCCTCGAGCGCGTTCTCTAATGCGACTTGGGGAACCGGGCGGCCTCCAACGGTCTGAAATCGTCCCCCCGTGGTCCCCGCGGTCCTGCCCGGCCCGTGAGGGCCCCCCTTCCGCCCGTGGTCCCCGCGTCGGGTTAACCCGTCCCCACTTCCTTTCACGGGGACAGTGAGAAGAAACGCGCCATCTTGCTTAGACCGCGGCGTGTGCGCTTGCCGAATGCCCGCGTCGCACATACACACGTGAAACTCTTGGCTTCTTAGCGCGACAAAGAAACTTCTAACTCTCGTTGTCGTGGCTCGCCCGTCGTTCGTTCCTTGCCACGGCAGAGGAACGGCCCGCTTCGTCGCCGCTCGCTCGCTCGCTCGCTCGCTCGCTCGTCCGCTCCTTCATCGTGTTTCGTTTCGAAGCGCTCGCGAATGTACGGCAAGAGAGAAAGAGAAAGAAAGAACGGCGATTCAAGGACGGCGCTGAAGCGATCGATCAAGCCGGCCGCAGATCGTTCGCGATGCTCCAAGGAAACGATCCGTCACGGAAATTCAGGAATATATACCGGCCCCTTTACCTCACGATGGACGACGGCGTGTCGCGAATGAGGAAACCGGAGGGGAATACAAAGGGGGAGAGAAGGGAACGAGCGCCCGCGGAACGAGTTTTTCGTTACGTGTGGCTTTAACGCCCCGCTTAGAATAAATTAATCCCGTGGGCGGCGCGCTGAGAGATCGCGCGGCACCATGTCGGATTCTCCAACGATTCTCTCGCGGCTGCTCCAATTTAGAAGAATACGAGCGCGGCAAAATAACGCGCGAGAGGAAGCAACGCTCGAAGGATTAAAAAACGAGCGATAAAATCTGCCGAGTAATGTCTATTATTATTATTATTATATTAATATTTTTTGTTATTACTTAGATACCGAAATATCGGCGATGTTGCGTCATTTATAGTTATAGAGACACACGTGACACACATGAGGCAATTACATAATTGCGTGTGAATTATAATTTTTGCGCACACAGAACCAGATAATGCGTAACGATATATGCGTATCGATAATATCGCGCTCGTGCGCGCTCTCACTATATCTCAGACAGTCGAGTAAATAATATATATATATATATATATTATATACATATATATATATATATGTATTCCAGATTTAATTAAAACGGGCAGCGATAATTTGTAACCGTAATTGCAAAAATCGCACGCTGTAGATACACGCAATTATCATGCCGATGAGGCGCCATAAATATCGCGGCTAACACAACGTTGGCATTGCGCGCGTGTATATTATATATACGCGCGACTTGTACAAGGCGATTGCCAAGTAAACTCTGCAGGGTACAACGTCTCTGTACAGGCGGCCGTGTAGCCGGTGATGAGACCACGCGTTAATTAATAATGCGATCATCGTCGCTTCCGGTATCAAGCGGTGCGAACGCTCGCAACGACGTCGTCGTCGTCGTCGTCGTCTCCGTGCGAGATGACGACGGCGACGACAACGACGCAAAGAGGTAACGGGCGGCGATTCCATTTGCGGAGCGCGAACACGAACGATCGATCGCGAACGATATCGCCCGCCTTTTTCTGTAGACGCAGAACTCGGTGTAACGAATCGGAAATTATACGAGGGGGGAGGGAGGGGGGCAATGCGTTCGCGCGCGGCGGTAATATAAATGAGCGTGCTTAAGCGAACGTATATATACGCGCGGCAACGCCGCTCTTCGATTCTCTCCTCTCCTCTCCGAGCGAAATCGAAGGTAGTAAAATTATAAATCACTTTGGAGAACAATAATTAGTATTCGCGGTTGTTACACATAGCACTTGGAGCGCGCTTGGTTGTTACATGGTTGTTAGTATATTAGTTATTATATTCTATTAGTTCTGTTTTATATTCTCGATCTCTCACCATAATATGTATATACCACCGGAAGCACATCGGTGTCAATCTATTCGTCACCGAATAAAATGTTGTTCTTGTCGTCTAACAACGCGTTGTTTTGTTTTTGTTTTTTTGTTTGTTTTTTTCTATTAAAAATTTTTTAATTCATCCTCGCTCTGTGAATCTTGCGAAAAAAAAAAAAAGAAACAAAACATACACGCGGTTACACGCAGTGCAGTGTCTCGCGCGAACTATATATACGTACGCGCGCGCCCGCGCGTTTTTCTGCCCCGATGAGCGACAGAATGACACAGAGCGATGTTTCGCGTGCCTTGCGGTTTCATTTCGCCTCGCGGCTATGCGGGAATCGCACGCCCGCGCTTAAAAAAATGGCGTCGTACAATTAAAAACGATACTTGGGGCGTTATCGTTCCTAGATCGGTCGCGCGATTGCCGTTACGTTTCGCGCGGCGCCGCCGCCGCCGCCGCCGCGTACGCGGTATATATGCACATGCGATTCATTTTCTTTCGAATTCCGCATCACAGCCCACATAATAGTTGTCCACGACAATAATAATGCAACGTTCGCGTGCAACCCGCCGCGCCGTGTCGCGATCGAATTCTCCTCCTCCCCCCCCTCCCCCCTTCTCTGCCCGTCTCGCTCCCTCTTTTCCGTGTCAAATCGGGTTTCTCACCTCGAGATAAGGCGCTCTCAGAAAAGGCGCTGATTTCGATGATTTATCCGCATGAATTTACGACCGTTATATATCGGTTATAATTCACGGATGACGTGAATCGAAAANAAAANAANAAAAAAAAAAAAAAAAAGAAGCGGGCGAAGTTCGAGCACAATGCAACTTGGATCGCGATACAATGAATGCGATGTCTAATTACACTTACGTGTGATGTACACGCACACTTGCTCGCCTCAATAATCTCGTGTATCTGAGATGAGTGCGCACTTTTACAAATTGCCAGCTGAGCGACTCGTCTCTCCGCGACGTTTAAATTAACTTTCTCGCTTTTTTTTTTTTCCCCCAAAGTTTTGATAAATTATTTGTTAAAAACAGAATACCCCCACGTTTTGCGCATTGAAAAACTTTCTTAATTGAAAAATTTTTGAATTGCGTTTTTTTTTTTCAATTCGAATTTGCGGCTGTATGACTGCGAAGTTCTAGTTCTTGATTTTTTAATTTAATTATATATAACATAAATTTATTTTATATTTTGTTGTTGTTGTTGTTTCTTTTAAACGACTTCATATATCCTTCAACATCGATTAGAGTGTGGGTAGAAGCTATTGCGTCGCGGTCCGTAGTCCAAATTTTCCAGCATCATCGACGGATCGAATCACGCGCGTCGGCAAATTGTGTCATCGGTCGACCTTGGGTCAATCAAAGTGGAAAACGCGTTTGTGTGACGTAATGGACATCGAGTGCGTGGCTGTCGCCGGTCGAACGTAGCAGAAGCGATTGACAGCGACGATTGTTTCTCTCGTCCACGTGGCTGGCACCGCCATCGGAAAATACACAGGTTAGCTACTTCTCCGACAACTGTATAACCACCGGCGTCGCCACACAAAAGCGGCCCGAGCACACATAAACGGAGCGCAAATATGCGCTCGTCGGGGGAGGAAAAAGACAAGAAGCCCGTGGTGGTAACATATTGCATCGTGGAAGACGCATCGCTTTAATCGCACGTTTCGCACGAAAAATGCTGAACAAACTGCATATATATATATATACACTTTTGACGTTGTCGGTGCTTCTTATCTCGAAGTGGAAACGGGATATTATATCATGCGCTTTTGATAAAGATAAGAGAGAAGTCAAATTATGCGGAACAGCAAAATGTTTTGTTTTCGCAACAAAAAAAACATAAAAAATATATATATATAAATTGAACCACATAAAGCGACACATATATATATATATATATATATATATATATATATATAATACTTATTTAAAACTAAAATCGACCGACGTTGATTTATATTCGATATTAGAGTCAAGACTTTTTTTTTAAATTGTGCGGACAATTTTTCAGGGAAATAAATTTCTAAAATTGCTGTTTATCGGAAACGTAGAAAAACACATCGTCGCTGATCAGATCGTAGTTTACTTGCGACGCGCTATATTTCGCACTAGTACATATATATATATATATATTTGATGCGACACATTAATCAAAGAAATTTCAAAGAACTCAGATATATGTGCGAGACGAAACAAAGAGCGTGTCACGTATGGACGACGTATCCATCGCGAAGGTAAAATGCGTCGTTTGAAAAGAAGCAAGTACACAAACCTAACCGCTCAATCGCTCATTGTTCTCGCGTTCGCATATTTAACAATCGTTATCAGCGACACTTTTGCGGGCCGCGCTCGGCCGACGACGACGACGACGACGACGTGAAGACACAACGCTACCAATTACCGGCGAAAAAAAAAAAAAAAAAAAGGACAAAAGCGGCACACAGCGCGCGCTCTCGTTGCCTTTGTTCGCCGTAGTCGTGGTGCACCGTCACGTGGTCTATCTTTGTCATGGAACGGCGTTCGATGTTGTTCACGTGCGCGGCGCGGTTAGATCGAGCGAGGTCCCCCCGCGCGCGCGCGCGAGCACATCGACGTGTGTCCCCTTTATTTTTAATCTGCGCTTCAAATCACGCCGCGTACCCGCGACGCGCGCGTCGATGTTGTACTCGCAAATATCGATTCTGAAAAGCGCCGAACAATGGCGCTTATTTTCTGTTTTCAATGGCCATTGTGCCGGCCGCAGTCGCGGACAGCAACTGTGAGCGTCTTCTGTCCACCCCCGCGCACCACGCTCCCCCTCCCCCCCCACCCGCCCGCCGTCCGCGTCCTACATTTTTGCGCCCGTCTTTGCGCGTGTTCTTTAGCGCATTAACACTCATACATAATATTCAACGACGGAAAAATGAAAGGGAGAGAAAAAAAAAAAAAAAAAGAGGTATCGATCTCGCGGACCGATGTCGCGGGTTAAAGATTAAACTCTCTCTGATGTGTTTTTTAAAAAATTGAAGAGAAAAGAAAATACAGAAGAATATGTTCGGAAGAGAGAGAGAGAGAGAGAGAGATGTAAATAGAAAATATATTATAAAATTATAACGTATCCTAAGAGAAAGTGTGTGTAAGTGTAAAACTGATTTTAACATTCCCAAGTAAATAATTCCTCGGCCGTTATTTCGTAATTAAATTTGCGGATTTTCGCGACTTCTTCATTCGGATTTGAAACAAGTGTATCGAGCGAGCGCGCGCATTCGATTACTTCGAGTATGAGAAGTACAGTACACCTCTCCGTAATAATTCTCTTTGTAAGGTTTACCTTCGCGTATATCGCCTCGTTACGACGACGACGACGACGACGACGCATACATCACTCGCGCCGGAACCCGTTTTCAATGTTGCAATTAATGACAACCGACGCGACTCGCGATTTTATTCTTTCGCGCGATCGATCGGCGCGTACATACATATAGACCGTCGTAAAAATCTACGATTGTGAAGAAATGTAAACGATATCGTGCGCGCGCGCGCGAGCGAGCGTAATAACGCGGCGGTTGTGTCGCCACGTTATGGCACACGATGCCCCCGTGTGTATTGCGAAAGCGATAGAATAATTCGACGTCATTCGTATGCGAAAATATCTTTCCATCGCGCGCGGGCGCGCGCGCGTTTCCGCGGCGAGCGAACGCGCGCGAGAGTCTTTTTCTCCGAGAAAACTCTCCGCCGGTTTTTATCTTTCAACTTTTTCAGCGGACGTTTTTTTCTTTTTTTTTTTTTTTTTTTTTTAAGTCCGACACGTTTTTCTTAAAATAATTGCAAAAGAAACGATAAGAGTTTCGCATTTGTACGCATTAAGCAACGTTTGTATTTTGCGCAGATAAACACTTGGTAGGTAACATCCGCAGATATTTCATTTTCGCGTTGATTAAAAGCCGCGGTTGCCGCGCTCCCGCTTAATCTTCAAGTAGTTGCGCATATAGCTTCGGGGTTCGGCTTGCAACCGTTAACTTTGTGAGTAATTCGATGACCAACGCGGCCAGATAATGCGACGGGACGAAACGTTCTATCTTTTCAGAACGATCTCAATAACGTCAGCGCCCAGATGATAGAAGATGCGCGCGCACGTGATGAGATACGCTGGTATTTAACCTTTCTCTGTTTCTTCAATCTTTGCGAAGAGTTCAACTCGAGAGTTTAAATTACAAAATTGCTCTTTGATATCGCGCGCCTATATCTATTTTTCTTCGTGAGAAAAGAACATTTTTCTGACACGAAAAAAAAAATTAACGGACAAATCGCAAAATACGGCCGAAAAAAAATGTGTTCGTACGACGTTTATTTAACCATTCGACCTTGCGGCGATGCACGCGGAAGTTTTTTAATTTTGTGCGTTTCCGAGAAGAGCTTGACGATCACGCACGGACAAAGTAGCCCGGAGACGAAGCGCTCTCATGTCGCGCACTTTGTCAAGAGACGACGGCGAACGATCGTAAAAGATTCATCGTGGAACCGGTCATTTGGAGCATCGATCGAATCGCTATAGTCAACGGTAAAGACGTCGCTCGTCGTCGTGAAAAGAACGAGAGAGAAAGAGAGAGAGAGAGAGTCGCGAATTTTATCTCCGTGATATATTTTCGTTTTTACTCGCGACTCGCGGTTCTCCGACGTAAAATAAACATTTGTCAACACGGAGTGTCGCGCGGAATAATATTAATGAGAAAAAATGAAAATTAAAAAAAAAAAAAAAAAACAATCAAAATTTATCTCATCGAATTCTCGTGGAACGCAAGTTTGACGTCTCGATCGAGCCCCGGTTTACTTGGGGCCGAAATTTTATTCGAAAAATTTGACTTGCGCAGTAGGTTTCGAATTTTTTTTTTTTTTTTTTTTTTTTTGAGGAATGTAATAAAAAGGAAGTTAATGTATTCCGCGCGTTAGTCGGAACTTTTATAATAACAGGTGTGTGAGAGTTTGCATTGTTAAACGAGCGCAAAATGCGCACACGCGCGGAACACGCCTTGGATACGCCAACATATATTTTATATATCGCGAACACACTTGCGCGCTATTCCGAAAACATTCACTAGCGGCGTTATTACGGTATTGTCCGTAATTTTTAAGGCGTGTAACGCGTGCGCAATTTACATACCGAAACGGGAGGGGGGAGGGGGGGAAGGGGTGGTTCGCGTTAAAATGTCAATTTGCAAATAACATTTCGAATGACCCGGTTTGCAAATTACGTTCGTTGCTCGGCTAAAAATGCGGCGAGGAAGATTCAGGTCACTGTCGCATTTGCTTCCACTTTCGCCCTCTTTTGTACGCGCGCGTCTCTCGCGTTCGTAAAAATCTCTCTCGGTTATTTCGCCAAAAAAAGTATTGATCGCAAAATCGAAAACGAGAAGTATTTAAACACAACACAACGCCACGTGTCCGAATTAATTTTTCTAAAACAATCGTCGAAGAGGTATATGTATATGTATATCTAATAAATTCAACTCGCAATCGAATTCAACATCCCGTTTCGAAATAAAAGTGATGCAATGCATACGCGATGCGCGGCACACGCGGTCGCTTTAACTCCGTCAAAATCGATTTCCGTGGAATTTACATCAACACGTATGTATAGACAGCGCGTGGCGTTCGAATAAAGGAACCACAGCGTGTAGTGTCCAATTTCGAAATTTGCTCGCAGCGTTGCGAGAGAGAGAGAGAGAGAGGAGGGGGGGAGGGACAAAACACAGAGAGAGACTCGGAATTGCATGTAGCCGCCGCGGTCTCGCGGTACTTGTTCGGTCACGAATTTGCATGGAACGCGGCGGAATCGCGGAAAATCACGACTCTCTCGATCCCCCTCCCCCCCCTCTCGCGCGCGCGTCCACATACCCTTCGATGGGAGAGGAGAGGGGAAGGGGAAGCGCCCGCAAAACGCAACGTGTCGAAGTTCCAATTTGCGAATGTGCAACGCGCGCGGCCCAGAACGGCCGCGCGGCGAAGTGAAAGTGCAGCGCGCGCTCTCCGTCGCAGGCGAGCGAACTCTCAGTGTCTCGGCGAGCGCAGAACCTTCTGACCTTGTCCCAAATACTGCGACTGACTGACTCTCTGACGGGTTCTCTCGCGCATTACCCTGGCCAGCGACGGAAAGAGAAAAAGAGATAGATAGATAGATAGAGAGAGGAGAGAGAGAGAGAGAGAAAGAGTCGGCGGTGCGCCCGCACGGTATTATCGGATATATACGCGCGTGCACCGCCGTGCACTTCTGGCTCTTTGTCTCGGTCCAACGTCGCCGCTTCCTGTCGCGGGGCCGGGAGGACTCGAGGGAAGAGAAGGTTGCATGAATTCGCGCGAGGTTCGGCCTCGTTGAATGGACGTGAAGTACAAAAGAGTATATACGTAGCCGCTCGCTTCTTGTGAATGCCAGTTATACTTCAAAACCGCGAGTTGCCGCATTATATTATTTTATTAATAGCTCTCTTATATATAGATGTGACTTGTGTGTTGATATTTTTTCTTTTATTTAAAACACGAGCTGCGCAACGAGTCAAACGCACGCAAATAGCAAAAGGACAAGTTTACAACGTTGAACTTGCCCGTTGTATTTATGTCTTACGTAAAGGCGCGAAGTTTTTGATGCAATACAATACATGCCGCGTATATTTGCGTACTGTAATAGTTGCAAAAAAAAAAAAAAAAACAATTGTTTTTACAGCGCGGACGGATGATTTATAAATATCGTCCGATCTGTATCATTTTTGGAAATAAACAATATGTTATTAAACAAATATACATAAGTTATTTCGCTCGCATAAATATAACCGATGTGTCTTCGCACGTGATTCAATAGCTCGATTATTTTTCCTGCGTTCTCACATCCTTGATCTCTTATTAGTCCGCGTCTCGATGTTAATTTGTTCGTCTCGAAGACCTCGTCTCATTTTTTTTTCTTTTTTTTTTTCTTTAATGTTAAACGACGCGCAGAGACACTTTTGCAACGTTATCCGACTTCAAATCTGCGTGGTATTATTAATTGTTATTAAACACTGTAACAACTTGTGCTTCGGTACAAGAACAAGTAAACCGGCTATTATTTTTTTTTTGTTTTTGCTAAGAGTGACACGTTTGCCGACTGGTTTAGTCTCTCTCGATTAAGTGTCTCCAATCGATGGAATGATTACACATTTAATCAGCAGCCTTAATGCGCAGTATCCACCGCTGCCGATTCACTTTCGAGTCGCGCGTTTTTTTTTTTTTTTTTTTTTGACTTCGCGCTGCGAGTTTCCGAGTCTGCTAATTTTTTACAGCAGGAACTTCGCAGCAGCGTCGCTCGCGTACG